>NC_092179.1:20956863-20989363 GCF_045791955.1 Oncorhynchus clarkii lewisi
TATCAGTTTCTATTTCCTCCTAAACGTTGTGCCTTGCTGAATGCAGCCCACATCCCTTCTCTCCTGAAATACTGAACAGGCTCTACTGTCTTCCACTGCTAATACAGGCAGCAATAGCCTTGTACTTCATCATGCTTACAGTTCTCTGCCTTGCTTGGCTTCCACACATCCAGTCTCTTTTGTCTTAGTGTAGCGAGTGTTTCCATTGATTTCTCTTCATAATATTTCCCACTCTAGCGGCTTAAATTGTATCTATCTTCACAACTTCACTGAAACCTCCATGTGTGGGTGTTTTTTGTCTCTTGAGAGAACGGCTTTTGTTGACATTCAGTCATGGAAACGCTTGAGTTCTAGTCCTTCTCATTAACTACACACTGCCCTCTTCTGGGCTGTCATAGGTACTGCCTGGAGAAATGAGGACCAGTGTTATAACATTTATGAGAGTTTCTGTAAAATGTCAAATCGTCCTAGGGATAGAGCGCTACTGTATGCTTTCACATATAGGACGTCTCCAGTCATTCATAAACAGGCAGGCTCAGTACTATGGCTGAATAACATGTTTGTGACATTCAGATCATGTATTCCCTTATGCATGGACTATGAAAGAGTTGTTATATCTGGCATGTTAAGGGTGTTCTGTGCCCTGAGGCAAAAACTATTCATCTTTGATAACAAATCATTTGATTTTTTCTTTGATAACAAAGGCTTTGATTTTACACCAAGTCTCCAATGAGCCTGAATCATTCAAATATCAGTCCTATGAGACGCTGATCTAATGCGAATAGTGGCGGAACAAGAATTTGACACTGGTGCTTCTCCTGAGTACCTGCCATTTTGGATTAGACACTAAACACAAAGACAGACAACACAGTCTGAATGGAGTAATACATTTGGCCATAGTGCCCAATCAATCAAAATTCAGCAAGTGTACAGTAGTCAGTAGTCAAAGCAGAATGATCACCCTCCGATGGTACAAGCACCAGATTGTCATGAGAGAGAGAGGCTCACGTCTGCCCTGTACATTTAGTTTAATTTCTCTTCCAGCAAGTCTTATTCTAGTGTCTGTCGGCAAACAAACCCTGTCACGTTCTGACCATAGTTCTTGTGTGTTTTCCTTGTTTTAGTGTTGGTCAGGACGTGAGCTGGGTGGGCATTCTATGTTGTGTGTCTAGTTTGTCTGTTTCTGTGTTTGGCCTGATATGGTTCTCAATCAGAGGCAGGTGTTAGTCATTGTCTCTGATTGGGAACCATATTTAGGTAGCCTGTTTTGTGTTGGGTTTTGTGGGTGGTTGTCTCCTGTGTCAGTACCACACGGGACTGTTTTGGGTTTTTGATGTGTTTTGTCGTTTATTCATGTATAGTTTCGTTATCAAAGAACCATGAATTATAACCACGCTGCGTTTTGGTCCGCCTCTCTTTCACCAGAAGAAAACTGTTACATTACCACTGAGCACAGATCTCAGTTCAACGTCTAGTTTTGATTGACATTTGGTTGAGTTGTCAACTAACATAAATTTAACATGAAATCAACATATTTCACCATGTCATTGGATTTAGTTGAAAAGTTGGCTGAAGAAATAATGACATTTCCTAACATTGATGACTATTTTCTAATCAAATCAGTTTTCCACAATGATTCTACATCACATTTAATTTTTGGGATGAAATGTGGTTACATTGATTCAACCAATTTTTGCCCAGTGGGTGTGTGTTCTGAATATGGACCCAGCATATATTTACAGGCACATGGATGGAGCGCTGTCTCTATTTAACTACTTGCACTGTCCATATTTAACTATTTCTGACTTTCTGCTAATTTAATTACACCATCTGTCAATATGGTCTAGATGCACTATTTCCCAGGATTCAGAGACAGTCTTATTTTCAGCTCTCTGGGATGCAGAGAGGGAGGTTATTTATTTAAAATGGTGGGTGTGAACAGATTGGACAACCCTGTTATGTCAAGGACATTACCCCAAGCCAAAACAAGTCATGTTATTGTCTTTGGGGCTTTTTTGATGGAAAGTATATTCCTCAAATCCTGTGTTTCTCCAACATTTTCTGTAAGCTATGGTACTTCCTCCTCAAGGGACTGATTACAATATACTGTAACTAAATTAAAACTGACCGTCACGGCTGGCTGAAGGACCAAGGTGCAGCATGGTAAGCGTACAAAATCATAGAACATAGACTGCCCACCCAAATCACACCCTGACCAAACCAAAATAGAGACATAAAACGCTCTCTACGGTCAGGGCGTGACAGTACCCACCCCCAAAGGTGCGGACTCCGGACGCAAAACCTGAACCTATAGGGGAGGGTTTGGGTGGGAATTTCTCCTCCGCTGTGGCGGCTCTGGCGAGGGATGTAGACCCCGCTCCACCTCTGGCTCGGCCCACTTAGGTGGCGCTCGCCGCCGACCCAGGACTGGGGACCCTTGTAGCGTGCTCTAGGCAGGAGGGAGACTCTGGCAGCTCCGGACAGGAGGGAGAGACTCTGGCAGCTCCGGACAGGAGGGAGAGACTCTGGCAGCTCCGGACAGGAGGGAGAGACTCTGGCAGCTCCGGACAGGAGGGAGAGACTCTGGCAGCTCCGGACAGGAGGGAGAGACTCTGGCAGCTCCGGACGGGAGGGAGAGACTCTGGCAGCTCCGGACGGGAGGGAGAGACTCTGGCAGCTCCGGACGGGAGGGAGACACTCTGGCAGCTCCGGAAGGGGGGGAGACACTCTGGCAGCTCCGGAAGGGGGGGAGACACTCTGGCAGCTCCGGAAGGGGGGGAGACACTCTGGCAGCTCCGGAAGGGGGGGAGACACTCTGGCAGCTCCGGAAGGGGGGGAGACACTCTGGCAGCTCCGGAAGGGGGGGAGACACTCTGGCAGCTCCGGAAGGGGGGGAGACACTCTGGCAGCTCCGGAAGGGGGGAGACACTCTGGCAGCTCCGGAAGGGGGGAGACACTCTGGCAGCTCCGGAAGGGGGGAGACACTCTGGCAGCTCCGGAAGGGGGGGAGACACTCTGGCAGCTCCGGAAGGGGGGGAGACACTCTGGCAGCTCCGGAAGGGGGGGAGACACTCTGGCAGCTCCGGACAGGAGGGAGACACTCTGGCAGCTCCGGACAGGAGGGAGACACTCTGGCAGCTCCGGACAGGAGGGAGACACTCTGGCAGCTCCGGACAGGAGGGAGACACTCTGGCAGCTCCGGACAGGAGGGAGACACTCTGGCAGCTCCGGACAGGAGGGAGACACTCTGGCAGCTCCGGACAGGAGGGAGACACTCTGGCAGCTCCGGACAGGAGGGAGACACTCTGGCAGCTCCGGACAGGAGGGAGACACTCTGGCAGCTCCGGACAGGAGGGAGACACTCTGGCAGCTCCGGACAGGAGGGAGACACTCTGGCAGCTCCGGACAGGAGGGAGACACTCTGGCAGCTCCGGACAGGAGGGAGACACTCTGGCAGCTCCGGACAGGAGGGAGACACTCTGGCAGCTCCGGACAGGAGGGAGACACACAGGCAGCTCCGGACAGGAGGGAGACACACAGGCAGCTCCGGACAGGAGGGAGACACACAGGCAGCTCCGGACAGGAGGGAGACACACAGGAGACCTGGCTCTGGGAGCAGGCACAGGACTCATCGGGCTGGGGAGACATCCAGGAGGCCACTTCCTTGGCCGAGGCACCGGATACACTGGGCCGTAGAGGCGCACTGGTGGTCTCGAGCACAGAGCTGTCCCCACCCGTTCTGTCTGGATGCCAGCTTCCACCCGGCAAATGCGGGACGCTGGCACCGAGCACACCGGCCTGTGAATGCTCCGCTTCGACACCGTGAGCATCACCCCATAGCACGGGGCCTGACCAGTCCCATGCTCTCTACGGTAAGCACGGGGAGTTGGCTCAGGTCTGCTTCCTGACTCTGGACAACTCCGTGTGTTCCCACATACCGCTGGTTCCTTTCTCCGGCTGCCTCTGCTCTCCTAGCTGCTTCCACCTGTTCCCATGGAAGGCGATCCCTTCCCGCCAGGATCTCCTCCCATGTGTAGACTCCCTTGCCGTCCAGAACGTCCTCCCATGTCCAGGAGTCCACCTTACCATGCTGCTTGGTCCGTTGGTGGTGGGAAGTTCTGTCAAGGCTGGCTGAAGGACCAAGGTGCAGCATGGTAAGCGTACATTTTCTCTTTATTAAAAAATGCAGCCGACAAAACGAAGAACAAAAACCAAACCGTGAAGCTTTGGGCTATGTGCCCTGAACAAAAACAAAGTTAACTTCCCACAAAACAGGTGGGGGAAAAGGGTACCTAAGTATGGTTCTCAATCAGAGACAACGATAGACAGCTGCCTCTGATTGAGAACCACACCCGGCCAAACACATAGAAATAGAAAATCATAGAACATAGAACATAGACTGCCCACCCAAATCACACCTTGACCAAACCAAAATAAAGACATAAAATGCTCTCTATGGTCAGGGCGTGACACTGACAAAAACATTCATGTCAACGAACCATCAGAGGTACCGGTCAGCATCATCCCAGGGACCGATGCTTGTCCCAGAACCGGAGGTTGAGAAACACTGCTCAAATGTTTCTTGCCAAGGGACCCCCTCCCAGGCAAACCGGCGACCCACAGACCCCATCATATGTTTGCAAAAAAATATATATGTGCGTCTTGTCTTATCATCAGGTGAATGATAATGGCAAGTAGAAGTAATCAACATTTTAAAATGAATAGATTTGGCAGACAGATTCATTATTTTAACCTCCCTACAGTTCATTGGAAGAGGAAGTAGAAACTCTAGAACAGCTTCAAAGCTATTTTCCAACAATTCTACACAGCTTGACATGGAGCCGAGACAATTTTGCAGTTTTAAAGCAAATTTCCTGCAATTCTATGCATTTTGCAATGGCTAATAATGTGTTCTTCTTCTCAAACATTATAACAAAGTCAATGGGCAGGTGCTTTGAATGGCCATTCACTTTTTTTTACTGGTCATGCTCTAGATTGGTTTATAAATTACCTATCAAATCGTACACAATGTGTATTGGCGGATGGTTGTAAATCTGAGTCCATAGAGGTGTGCTCAGATGTTCCGCAAGGTTCTATTTTGGGCCCACTGTTGTTCATTTTGAATATCAACAACATTGGGAATCTTATTGAAACAGCGGATGTTCATTTTTATGCCGATGATACTGTTCAAGTGGTAGTAGTTTATCTTTAGCATTTGAAAATGCCCAAAGAGCATTTAACATCATACATCAGAATCTGTATGATTTAAAGCTGATTCTAAATTCGGGTTAAAGAAAATGCATGTATTTTCAAATGCCAGGCATGTTACAAATCATGTCATTGCTACATTGGCTGGACATACTATAGAGCAAGTTAAAGTGTACAAATATTTGGGTGTGTGGGTTGATAAGCTGAGCTTCACTGTGCATGTAGAGAACTTGATAAGGAAGCTCAAGCATAAGGCTTGTTTTTCTTTTGAGGCCAGGAAGGAGCTGGTACGTTGTACATTACTGTCGGTTTTAGATTTTAGGGATGTTATATATATGCAGGCCTCAGC
This sequence comes from Oncorhynchus clarkii lewisi, assembly GCF_045791955.1. Taxonomy (NCBI): domain Eukaryota; kingdom Metazoa; phylum Chordata; class Actinopteri; order Salmoniformes; family Salmonidae; genus Oncorhynchus; species Oncorhynchus clarkii. The sequence goes on from NC_092179.1 coordinate 20,962,421, forward strand.
CACTACCCTGAGAGCACTTGATTCTGTTTATCATGCAGACCCCAGGTTCATTACAAATCAGAAACGTCTAACACAACGTCTAATATCTACAGCGCTGTTGGCTCGTCGTCTTCGACCTCGCGCAGGCTTAAACACTGGTATCCACTGATTTATAAGGCCATATTGGGTAAAATGCCATTTTATCTCCGTTATTTTTAGTCAGGTCAGGTCAGTAAATAAATATCAATTACGGTTCCATTCTGATTTGCTTCTAACAGTACCAAAATTTAGAACAGGTCATGGTAGAAATAGTTTTAGTTACTTAGCACCGTGGTCCTGGAATTCTCTCCTGAACATTTTAAAATGTGATGATCTAGTTTCGTTGGTGGAGTTTAAACACTTGATCGATGTATATATCATAGAAGAGTGTAATTGTTTTTAGGCCCGCTGTTTTTAGTCAAGGTGTTTGTGTTTTTAATGTAATATGTAATTGTTGTACTGTATGTGTGTTTATAGTTTTGTTTAATGTTGTGTTAGTGTATGTAAGTTGTTTTGTCTGAAACGTTGTTCCCCCTGCTGCTATTGGACCAGGTCTCTCTTGGAAAATAGATGTTATCTCAATGAGGAAAACCTGCATAAATAAAGGTAAAATAAAAAATATATACATTTAAAAAAAGGGTGGCTACTTTGAAGAATCTAAAATCTAAAATAGATTTTGATTTGTGTAACACTTTTTTGATAACTACATAATTCCATATGTGTTATTTCATAGTTTTGATGTCTTCACTTTTATTCTACAATGTAGAAAATAGTAAAATAAAGAAAATAAATCATGAAAAACCCTTGAATGAGTAGGTGTGTCCAAACCTTTGACTGGTACTGTATATAGTTCAATATCTTTTCTGAATTCTTTGTATCTGGTTTTGGTCAGTTAAGCTGTATGTAAGAATGCTGTTCATTGACTATAGCTCAGCTCACAACACCATAGTACCCTCCAAGCTCATCATTAAGCGCGGGGCCCTGGGTCTGAACCCCGCCCTGTGCAATTGGGTCCTGGACTTCCTGACATGCCGCCCCCAGGTGGTGAAGGTAGGAAACAGCATCTCCTCTTCACTGATCCTCAATACTGGGGCCCCACAAGGGTGCGTTCTCAGCCCTCTCCTGTACTCCCTGTTCACCCATGACTGCTTGGTCATGCACTCCTCCAACTTAATCATCAAGTTTGCAGATGACACAACAGTAGTAGGCTTGATTACCAACAACGACGAGACAGCCTGAAGGGAAGAAGTGAGGGCTCTAGGAGTGTGGTGTCAGGAAAATAACCTCTCACTCAATGTCAACAAAACAAAGCAGATGATCGTGGACTTCCGGAAAAAGGGAGCACCCCCCATCCAGGAAACAGGGAACACCCCCCTATAGGGAACACCCCCTATCCACATCGACGAGACAGCAGTGGAGAAGGTGGAACGTTTTATGTCCCTCTGCATACATATCACTGACAAACTGAAATGGTCCACCCACACAGACAGTGTGATGAAGAAGGCACAACAGTGCCTCTTCAACCTCAGGAGGCTGAAGAACTTTGGCTTGTCACCTAAAACACTCACAAACTTTTACAAATGATCAAATGAGAGCATCCTGTCTGGCTGTATCACTGCCTGGTACAGCAACTGCACTGCCCACAACCGCAAGGCTCTCTATAGGGTGGTGCGGTCTGCACAACGCATCACCGGGGGTAAACTACCTACCCTCCAGGACACCTACAGCACTCGATGTCACAGGAAGGCCAAAAAGATCATCAAGGACAACAACCACCCGAGCCACTGCCTGTTCACCTCTCTATCATCCAGAAGGCGAGGTCAGTACAGGTGCGTCAAAGCTGGGACCAAGAGACTGAAAAACAGCTTCTCTCTCAAGGCCATCAGACTGTTAAATAGCCATCACTAGCACAGAGAGGCTGCTGCCTACATACAGACTTGAAATTATTGGCCACTTTAATAAATGGAACACTAGTCACTTTATTAATATCACTTTAATAATGTTTACATACCTTGCCTTACTCATCTCATATGTATAGTTTAAACTGTATTCTATACTATCTACTGCATCTTAGTCTATGCCGCTCAGACATTGCTCATTCATATATTTATATATTCTTAATTCCATTCCTTTACTTAGATTTGTGTGTAATAGGTATTTGTTGTGAAATTGTTAGAAATTATTTGTTAGATATTGCTGCACTGTCGGAACAGAAAGCACAAGCATCTCGCTACACCCGCAATAACATCTGCTAAACACGTGTATGTGACCAATAAAATGTGATTTATTTTATTTGATTTGGAGATATAGGGATACCTGATCTGTTGCATGATCTGCTAGTCTGTAGATATAGCGATACTAGATATGTTGGAGGATCTACTAGTGTACAGATATAGGAATACTAGAACTGTTGGATGATCTGCTAGTGTAGAGATATAGGGTTAATAGAGCTGTTTGATGAAGAGCATGCAGCCAGCCAGCCACTGTCGAAAACATGTGCAGCAGAGCCATGAGAGATCCATCGCTTGGGGCACTGTGACGTCAGTCAGCAGAGAGGGCTGATGGGAATTCGATACACAGCAACGCTGCCTAATTTATTCCACAATAAAACCGACAGAGGCTTGTTTGTCTGTTTCTGTGTGCACTGGCTGTGGAATGTACTGCAGTATATGCACACATTATTTACTGATGCTGAAAGATTCATCTGAGAAAAATGATTTGTCGTTAAAGAGATGGATATTTGTATGCACTGTATGAAGTCAAGTCCAGCCTTTATTATGAAAATGTTCCAGCAGCCTAAAAGTGTTATTAGTTAGCTGGCAGTGGAGGCTGCTGAGGGGAGGATGGCTCATAATAATGGCTGGAATGGAGTAAATGGAACGGTATCAACCACATGGAAGCCACGTGTTTGATGCCATTCCATTGGCTCCATTCCTGACATTATTATGAGCCATCCTCCCCTCAGTCTCCAATGCTAGCTAGGTATTTTGAATGTTACCGTCTCAAGCCATACTAACCAGAACTATTCTGTCATGACACAATTAGTGTCTCCTTGGCATATTTCAATCAGAGTACCACACATAAAATACAACATCAACTCCACAATGTCTTAGTCAGCTTTATGTACTCCCATTGCCAAAACCAAAGGTCCTAAACACACACACACACGAGAAAAAGCATTTGCATGTGAAATTCCTGCCTCAGTTTCTTTTCAGAGGCTATTTCATTTATTCTCCTTACTGAGGAACATTCTGCCAACCCTGTCTACCAACTTCATCTGTTCACATCACTGGCCTCATCCCTTTCAACATGCTATTCCCATCCATAACACATGTATTCTTATCCTTGTTCCCAAATGGCACCCTATTCCTATATAGTGCACAACTTTTGACCAGGGCCCCTAGGGATATGGTGCCATTTGGGATGCACTCCCTGTTAACCCACCAACATGAGTATCTGTAACGCATACGCAGGGAGTCAGGAAGCAGGTGCAGAAGGTGAGTTTAATAATAAACACGACAATAATACAAAACAGAAGCTGCATGCTGAACCTAAACCAATACTGCCTGATGAATGAAGCAACTGAGGGCTATATGAACGGAGAGTAATCAGGGTGGTGATGAAGTCCAGGTGTGCTTAACGATGGGGAGCAGGTGTGCACAATGATGGTTGCCAGGTGAACACAGTGTGGGTTGCCAGGACAGGTGGTTAGTAGACCCTAAATACATGCTTCTTTCCAAAGGACAACTTGCAAGTACATTGAGGAGCTCTTTTTTTGCTGTGGAGTGCTTAGTTTTCCACTTTCATCCTCCTCAAAGGGAATAACAACACTCCGGGGAGCCAGCATACATGACAACCTCCACTCAATCCCTACGTTTCTTCTCCGAAAAAACTAAATGTTTCTTGCAGTGTTCCCATCACTGTCTCTGGTCATGGTGGGATCAAGATAGTTTCCGGCCACATGCTCACAGACACAGCACAGCCCAGAGCATTGACCGGGTCCTTTCAACATGCCACAGAACATTACGCAAGACTGCGCAGAAACACCCTCCTTTTCCATGAGTTGAAGTGTGGTTGGTTGAGCAATGTGCCATGCCTTCTCTGACCACCTCTGTCACATTGAACTGGGTCACACAGACAAACAGGTTATGGCATATGTGGTTTCCCCCTCAGAGAATACATCACAACAGATTGGCACGTCAAAACTGAAGAACTCATTTCAAATCACACTTTTTTTTAATGATCCTGACCTGTCTGTCTGGGTGTGTGTTTGTATAGTTATCTAATACCGTTTTCACACTACTGCGTCAAACCAAGCTGAGCTGTACTGGGTTGTCCTGGTTACACATCCACCATAGTTGCATAAATTGGTTATTCACTGGGTTGGGGAGTAAGTGATTACATGTAATCTGATTACAAAAACAACTACAACTAATCCGTTACCAGCTAAAATATTGTAATCAGATTACAGATACTTACAAAAAAATTACATTACTAGTTGGATTATATTTAAATTCAGAAAGGATGTTTGCAAAAAAAGACATGACAACTTTCTGTTTACTCAATGACATTCAATTCAGCATTGAAAATAGGCACAATATTAAAAATATTGTAATCAGATTACAGATACTTAAAAATATATATATATTACTAATTGGATTATATTTAAATTCAGAAAGGATGTTTGCAAAAAAAGACATGACAAATTTCCGTTTTCTCAATGACATTCAATTCAACATTGAAAACAGGCACCATTTTAAGTTTGTTCCACCTGAGCGAAGTCAAAGACCACTATGATGACAAACCAAATGCGTTTGATGGATCATTTTCATCTTCTTCTAATGTCTCTTAAGGGGAAAGTAATCCAAAAGTAATCAGATTACGTTACTGTGTTTGGGTAATCTAAAAGTTACATTACTGATCATTTTGGACAGGCACTGTAACTAGTAACTGTAAAGGCTTATATTTAGAAAGTAACCTACCCAACCCTGGTTGTTGATGCCGGTTTAGCTGTTGGCCCCTTCTCACAACAGTCTGACAGTGTCCACAGTGCAGCATCAGTGTTCAGCTCACGATGCACTGGTCCAATTAGCCCCCAGGGGCTCTCTCCGAGCAGCTCCAGGGGGTGTCTGGCCTGGATGACCGGCACAGGGGGATGACAGAAAATCCCCCTCAACCAGCAGACGCAAATCACCAGGGGCATTACCCAGTTACATGTATGGGGCAAACCGTTAGTGTTCATCCGAGGGGTACGAGAAACAAGCTTGCTTCAACAATTTCTTCTATCTGCCCGACTACCTTTCTCCCTGGACCTTGGTTTCTCCCCCCTTTCCTGGAGATATAAAATTCCTCAGGAAAATATGGAAGTTTGTTCGCAAACACAAGTAGTACATCCCTGAACTTCGTTGGAATCAATATTTCTCTGCCTTTCGAAACATGGAGGTGTTTCTCTGCCTTCTGAAACATGGAGGTGTTTCTCTGCCTTTTGAAACATGGAGGTGATTCTCTGCCTTTTGAAACATGGAGGTGTTTCTCTGCCTTCTGAAACATGGAGGTGTTTATCTGCCTTCTGAAACATGGAGGTGTTTCTCTGCCTTCTGAAACATGGAGGTGTTTATCTGCCTTTTGAAACATGGAGGTGTTTATCTGCCTTTTGAAACATGGAGGTGATTCTCTGCCTTTTGAAACATGGAGGTGATTCTCTGCCTTCTAAAACATGGAGGTGATTCTCTGCCTTTTGAAACATGGAGGTGTTTCTCTGCCTTCTGAAACTTGGAGGTGTTTCTCTGCCTTCTGAAATATGGATGTGTTTCTCTGCCTTTTGAAACATGGAGGTGTTTATCTGCCTTCTGAAACTTGGAGGTGTTTCTCTGCCTTCTGAAACATGGAGGTGTTTCTCTGCCTTCTGAAACATGGAGGTGTGTATCTGCCTTTTGAAACATGGAGGTGTTTATCTGCCTTTTGAAACTTGGAGGTGATTCTCTGCCTTTTGAAACATGGAGGTGTTTATCTGCCTTCTGAAACATGGAGGTGTTTCTCTGCCTTCTGAAACATGGAGGTGTTTCTCTGCCTTTTGAAACATGGAGGTGTTTATCTGCCTTCTGAAACTTGGAGGTGTTTCTCTGCCTTTTGAAACATGGAGGTGTTTATCTGCCTTCTGAAACTTGGAGGTGTTTCTCTGCCTTCTGAAACATGGAGGTGTTTATCTGCCTTCTGAAACTTGGAGGTGTTTCTCTGCCTTTTGAAACATGGAGGTGATTCTCTGCCTTCTGAAACATGGAGGTGATTCTCTGCCTTTTGTATACAGTCAGGAGAATTTGAGCTATTGGTAAAAAAAAAGAGTAGAAAGTTCTAATGAGCCATGCCCTTCTCTGGTGTTAGTGTAGACCGGCTGTCTCTCACTATAAGCTGTGGACAGAATACTAATGTATGACTAATGGGGTGTCTGTCTCTCGCGCTCTCCCTCTCCAACCCGCCTCCTCTCTATTTCTCAATCTTTCTTCCTGCCTCTACATTGTTCTCCTCTCTCCCTCTCTCTCCATCTTTCTTCCTCCCTCTCCATCGTTCTCCTCTCTCCTCTCTCTCTCTCCTTCTTTCTCTCTTCCTCTCTCTCCTTTCTCTCTCCTTTATCTCTCTTCCTCTCCCTCTCTCTCTCCATCTTTCTTCCTGCCTCTACATTGTTCTCCTCTCTCTCCTTCTTTCTCTCTCTCTCCACAACAAACACAGTATGTGTGAGCCATAATCCACCACATTGAAGACGCAACTTCAAGCACATTAAAGATTGTTTCCTTAGTGAGGGATTTGCAAAGGGATTTCTGAGCCACACAAGTCAGTCTGGGGGAATTTAGTGGGAGGTTTAATGAGGACAGGGATAAAAAGCGTTATTGAACGTCCCCCTGAGGCGCTGCTGAAGGCAACCCTCCTCATAGTTGTTGTGATCCTGAAGCTCTGATCACCTATTGGTGGGTACAAGCACCGCTTTGGTCTTAGCTCCATAGAGTGGGCTTACCTAATCCCCCCCCCCCCCTAGCCGTTCTATGTAGTAAAGTTATCAAATCATTCTCTCACTCCTGAACGCAGCCCTCAAAGAAATAAAAACATCCCAAAACGCTATCAGCTTGTGAACGTCTCCACAGAGTCCGATTAAAACCTGGTGAGATTTAAATGGAGTAGGATTAAGCTCCATATTTAACGCACAAAGTCTGATTACATTTGACTTTAACAAGGACTTTGAAATATAGCTTTTTGCAACATCTCCAATTCAGGCAACTTTAAAAACAGCCGTCATCCATAACTGATGCAGACAAAAAAGAAAAACAAGTGCAGAACTAGGCAAAGATAAGAGGATGTCTGGCATTGATTGCAGGCTTGATCATGGACATGCAACGTATGCTATTGTTTTTAACAAGAATTGATCAAGTCAGAGACAAATACAAACAGATTATTGATAAATGGATTGGATCTAATGTCATTTGTGATGATGGTCTGTTGGCAACATCCTTACATTCATCATAATCATTCATCAATCAGCTTCAAAATCATCTCCGCATCACAGTATATCGAATATAGGCTGTCTAACTTAATTCCATCAGAACTTTCCATTTGAGCCGTGCAATGCCTTGTCATTAGGCTATTATCCCCATTCCACTGCATCTCTCATTTGCATTAGCCATCCTATTAGCAGTGAGGATGGAATAAGAAAACAAAGTGGTGGAATGCTGCAGGATACTGCTCGCGCTCAGTTAATCTTTCCATTCACCTTGAGTGGACTGGCCACAGCAGTGGAAATGGCTCTCAGTTTTGTCTGTCTGTACAGCCGTACAGCCTACCTGTCAAGGGCAGACAGACTGACAGTCCCCTAAAGACGGTCTATGGTTCATCAAATCAATATGGGGAGTATTCTTGGTCGGTGTCTTGATCATTTTCTGTATTTCCTTTTTAGCCCTGCACTGTTTACGCCTGACGACAGTCTCCATTCTGATTAACAGTGACCATAATATTGAATCAAATCCTCTACGGTGGATCGAAGTAACTCAGCCACAGTGCAACTAAAAGGTCAGGTAAATACAATGAGATTAGCATTGATTGCCTTCATAGATTTTAACATTTAGATTTTTGCATTGGAGGTGGCACATAGACTGTATGTCATGTTATTGTGCCCTAAATTAGTGTTAAATGTTATATAGGCACCTCTATTGCCAGGAAAGGTTGCTGAAAGGGATATGGATAGTTGCATTTTCCCAATACGCATAAAAGGACACATTTAATGTTGTTTGTAATGGATTGTTGCATTTATATAGTGCATTTAAATGCATCAGTAAGCATGTTCAGTACTTGGTGAGTTTCCCTAATACCATATGGAGAAAAGGTTACGACTGGCCCTCCAGCACCACCTCCAACAACAGCAACCACACTTTCCTATGTGGTCTCCCATCCAGGGATTAACCCAGCCCTACCCTGCTTAGCTTATGTAAACCAGTCGATTTTAACAATGCAATGTACTGTAAGGATGGATTGTCACTATGTAGAATGTGCTTCATGATTGATGAATGGCTCTGAATCTCACTTCTACACACCACATACAAGAATCCATACCGCCACATGACACAGACATGAAAGCATAGATCCCTACATCTCTTCTTCTCGGTCAATTATTCCACTGACTTGCCCCCTTTCTTTCTTTTTCTTACTCTCACTCTCTCTCTCTCTCTCTCTCCCTCTCTCTCTCTCTCTCTCTCTCTCTCTCTCTCTCTCTCTCTCTCTCTCTCTCCCTCTCTCTCTCTCTCTCTCTCTCTCTCTCTCTCTCTCTCCTATTTTGCTCTTCCCCTCTCTTTCACTCTCTTATCTCTCACTCTCTCTTCCCCTCCTCTCTCATCTCTTCTTCTCGGTCAATTATTCCACTGACTTGCCCCCTTTCTTTCTTTTTCTTACTCTCACTCTCTCTCTCTCTCTCTCTCCCTCTCTCTCTCTCTCTCTCTCTCTCTCTCTCTATCTCCTCTCTCACTCCCTCTCTTTCCTCTCTCTCACTTGCTCTCTCTCTCTCTTTCATCTCTCTCTCTGTCCTCTCCCTCCCTCTCCATCCCTATCTCTCTCTCCATCTCCCTATCTTCTCCCTCCTGTGTTCTCTCAGTTCATTAGACAAACACAAACAGGCTGGTCCCCCATGGTGTGGTAACTGCAGCCTGTACACACAAACACAGAAAGTTTCTTGCTCTCTCTCTTTCCGCTCTCTCTCGCTTTCTCGCGCTCTCTTGCGCTCTCTTGCTCTCTCTCTCTTGCTCTCTCTCCCTCTCTTGCTCTCTCTCTCTATCTTGCTCTCTCTCTCTCTTTGCCCTCTCTTACTCTTGCTCTCTCTCTATCTTGCTCTCTTTCATCTCTCTCTCTTGCTCTCTCTCTCTTTTCTCTCTCGCTCCTGCTCTCTCTCTCTTTCCTCTCTCTCTTTCATCTCTCTCTCTTGCTCTCTCTCTTTCCTCTCTCTCTTTCATCTCTCTCTCCTGCTCTCTCTCTATCTTGCTCTCTTTCATCTCTCTCTCCTGCTCTCTCTCTTTCCTCTCTCTCTTGCTCTCTCTCTGTCCTGCTCTTTCTCTCTTTCCTCTCTCTCTCTCTTTCCTCTCTCTGTCCTGCTCTCTCTTTCCTCTCTCTCTCTCTCTCTCTTGCTCTCTCTTTCCTCTCTCTCTCTGTCCTCTCCCTCCCTCTCATCCACATCCCTCTCTCCATCTCCCTATCTTCTCCCTCCTGTGTTCTCTCAGTTCATTAGACAAACACAAACAGGCTGGTCCTCCATGGTGTGGTAACTGCAGCCAGTACACACAAACACAGAAAGGGAGAAATGCTCATCCTATACACACTCAGACACCAGACTCCAAACTTCTATCAAAACAGACACTGGACTCCAAACTTCTATCAAAACAGACACTGGACTCCAAACTTCTTTCAGACACTGGACTCCAAACTTCTATCAAAACAGACACTGGACTCCAAACGTCTATCAAACAGACACTGGACTCCAAACTTCTATCAAAACAGACACTGGACTCCAAACTTCTATCAAACAGACACTGGACTCCAAACGTCTATCAAACAGACACTGGACTCCAAACTTCTATCAAACAGACACTGGACTCCAAACGTCTATCAAACAGACACTGGACTCCAAACTTCTATCAAAACAGACACTGGACTCCAAACTTCTATCAAACAGACACTGGACTCCAAACTTCTCTCATGGCACCAGTCACAGTCAACAGGACTGTAGGGAGGCTTTATTTGCATTCTATTCCACAGTCACAAATATCTGATTCAACTTGACTGATTACATACGCATGCATGGGAATGCACGCATGTGCAGGCACACACACACACACACACACACACACACACACAAACCCTGTCAGGTCACATATTGAGTTTTCCTTTCTTGTGTAATTGTTATTTACAGACAGACATCAACCCCCTGACCTATGACCTCACCAGCAGTGTGGGCCACTTAGAGGCCAAGGGATGGTGCCAGGAGTATGATGGCCAAGCTGTGACTGTGGGAGACTAATGAACTAATTGATCAGGGTGGAAGGCCTCTGGCCGTCATTGTTCCTCAGAGGATCATACAGCCAATGAGGCCGATACAAGGGCCAAACCACAGGCGCTCCACAGGACGTCACAGTCAGATCTTTATATTACCACAGGCAAACTAGCTATCCACAATATAGGTTCTCTCCAGAAAGTTCATATTCATTCAATTCCTAAGAATATATTATTTGGCCATGAGTGGAAAGGTGGTCTGAATCTGAAGTTTGATGTACATGGTTATGTGATTCGAAGTCTGTCCCATCAAACACACAGTAAGACAAAAACACAGACAGACACACGAACAGATGGACACAGACATGATGCACCCATCAGATTCCTCCCTGCAAAGAGACTCTGTCAAGCAATGGGCCAATGGCAGATTTAAAAACTGTGAAATTCATTCTCTCATAGCTGGATTTAAGGATTTTCAGTAAGCCAGAAGTGATTGCGGTTTTGTTGTAATGAAATAGCCGTCTAATTGATGTCTCAATTAGAATATGTGCATTTCCTCAATTGAACATTTAACCATTTAAACGACACAGCCCCTCAGCTTAGACTAAATCCCATGCCATGATTACCTATGGACATTCTGAGAAGATTTGATGAAATAGAGAGCCAGTCATTTCTTAGTATCATAGTATCTTAGTAGCCTCTTCTAGCTCTGTGATAGTGGATACTGTTGAACCTTATCTCTCTTATTGCAGGGTCCCAGCTGACGGCTCTAGTCTAGCTACAGTACCAAACAGCATACAGCTCATGCACTTCCGAGCTCAGCCTGGTCCCAGAACTGTTGTGCTGTACTGCCAACTTATGAGGTTGTCGTTGGCATGACGACAGCCAGAGAGGGCTATTCGGTGAAAACAGGGGAAGGGGCTTCTCAGGGCCTAGACTGGGGTCCGTCTCTGGTTTGGGTCTGGCAGCCCTCTCCCTCCCTCCCCAGACCCCATCTCTGTTCAGCCTACATGTGATGTGAGGGGTCAATGTGTACACCACATGAATGAACCAGCCACTCAATGTGGGGATCTTTGTGCATGTTCTTATCCCTGCCACCCTCCCTCTCTCTCTCAGCCACTTACTCCCCATAGACCGGACCTGGCTCCTTTGAGAGTGCTTCCCTTCCTCACTGTGAAGCAGCCTTCTTAGGCATCTCACAGACCATTCTATACCTTATTGCTCCAGGTCTTCCATGGAGAGCGGTCACGTGGAATGGGTGAAATACATGGGTGAAATGCATTGGCTTTGTGTTCCATGCTGAATACCATCTCTCAGTGTCGCACATAGAAAGTGTTTGAAATGTAAGGGACAACATAACATTGAGGGAAAGCAGGATCCGTAAAATGTGCCTTGCCTTATCTTCCTCAAATGGCAGCCCTTTCATAAACGCCAGTGCACATTGACAAATGGGACTTGTTATGTGAGAGTTAGCTCACCCTCCTGGCTTCCATCCTGGCAGCTCAGCTCCACCTCGGGTCTCTCAATGAGCTTGACTTCCCACTGACCAAAGCTGGTTTCTCAAGCTCATCTCTCCACCTATTGCCTCATGTTTAATCTCCCAGCTCTTTCATTAGGAACACACCATGTGTTACTTCTAAAGCAATGAAGTGGCCAAAGCTCTTTTTAAATCTAGATCGAGACCGGGGCTCTTTTGTACACAGTAGGAATGCCAGAGATGTTGGTCGAAGTTGGGCTTCCTATACCAGGGGTGAACATAACTATGGCAACACAGGCGCAAGGTCTGCTCAACCATAGGAGTGCTACAATACCGATGCCCTCGGTTTCTCATTCCAGTCAGGCCTGACCCAAATTACAATATCCTGGGAAAAACACTGTCCCCAACAACACAGATGCGCACGCACATGCACGGCCACGCAAAAAAAAACGCTCTGTCAAACAGACTCACATACACTGCAAGCATAGGTCTTTAGAGGAGGACACCAAACGAAGCCAATAAAATGATATCCTTGGAGAATGAAGGGTTATGTTCTGGTGGGCGTGCACCTCTGTAGAATTGTGAAACTTGACTGATGGAGTGATTCAAGCAGTTGTGCTACAATATGAAGAAAAACTAAATATCGTTTTAGACTAGAGGAAACATAGATGTTCTTAGAAGTCTTGAAGTTTACAACGAGTCCTACAGCATACTAAGTATTTGGATAAATGCTCATTTTTGAGTTAATCCCTTACTGTAATGCAAACACTAAATATTACAGGGAGATGGTAAACACAAAGCCCTGCAGCTCTCTCTACTATTGTTATTTCCTCATGAGCTTGTTTTGAGCTTCTTGTTCTTTACTGTTTTATTTGTCTCACATACGAAGCCTGAAAGGGAAATATATCCCGTTTAAATTATAAATCCTTTGTAATTGACAAAACAAGAGCTTTTATGTTCATATACCTGAGCCTCTGAGCCTTCCACCTTCAGAACTGAATAAACCATAGAAAACACATGGACAATCAAGATGGTTTACAGCAAAAAGGGATACAAAAACAACACCCATAACTTGTGGTGATTAGTATCTGCAACCATAAATTATAATAGAGATATCCAAGGAAAAAAACTTCACAAAAAGGCTCTCGAGCTATACTTTGGTTTGTCGCAGTATTTAGTGTATTATTAGCCTGGGACGTGGCACGACATCCAAAACAAAGCAAGCCAGAGAGCACTTACTACACAGAGAGTTAATAATGATGCTGCCAACTCAAAGACACCAGTTCCACTATCCCACAACACAAACATTCCCCCTACGCTCCTTCCGCCATCACTAATTGTCCATATCTGTCTAGGCTACAGTTGGACTCATCTGATTGAGTCTCGGCCCATTCATACTCCACAGCCTCCCAGCATTGCTAGTCCCTGCCTGCCTCTCACAGTTCTGAAATCTCCCTCCTCATCTCAGCTCCAATAGCTTCACACGCCACATCTCTCCTGGTCACCTAACTACCACCACACATCCAAGTGTGCACCTTGCTCCGGTTAGAAGTACTTACTTTGAACTGGAGGTCTGGTGGTTGTTCCAACGCTTTGCAATAGTTTGTGAACTCTCCTCTCATCTGCTCCTCACCCCTGCTGTCAGTCACTCTCTAATTCTCTCTCTCTACCACCCTCTCTTTCTTTCACTTACTCTCTCACTCTTGTCTCTCCACAAAGCTGTTTTTTCTCTCTCTCTCTCTCTCTCTCTCTCGCTCTCTCTCTCTCTCTCTCTCTCTCTCTCTCTCTCTCTCTCTCTCCCCCCTCTCTCTCTCCCTCTCTCTCTCCCTCTCTCTCTCCCTCTCTCTCTCCCTCTCATTTCTGTTGCTGAGAGAGGAGGGCGTTCTTAAAAGCTTGGTTTCCTGACTCGTGATCAGGATCTCATTGCCACAAGGTCACTCCAGGGACGGCCCGCTTGGCAGGGGAGCAGCACTCAGAGAGAGAGAGAGAGAAGAGAGAAAGGGGGGGTAGAGAGGGAGGCAGGAGGGAGGAGAGGGAGCACTTAGAGCCAGAACTGGAGCTATGGAGTCACACTGGGGACAGAGATAGAGCGAGAGAGAGAGAGAGAGAGAGAGAGAGAGAGAGAGAGGTTGGGTTGAGTTGGGTTGAGTTGGGTTGGGTTGGGGTGGGGTGGGGTGGGGTTAGCTACAGATGGGCTCTGACAGGATAGCCCCAGTCATCTAATATACAGTAGTTATATAAACAACATAAAGAACAACATGGACAACAGCATGGAGAACAGTACCAATACAGGAAAAAAATACATTTCAATATATTTAACGTCACATAAAATGTATTTCAAATTTCAAAGACATCAAAACTATGAAATAACACATTTGGAATCATGTAGTAACCAAAAAAGTGTTCAACAAATCAAAATATATTTTATATTTGAGATTATTCAAATAGCCACCCTTTGCCTTGATGACACAGCTTTGCACACTCTCTCAACCAGCTTCATGAGGCAGTCACCTGGAATGAATTTCAATTAACAGGTGTGCCTTCTTAAAAGTTAATTTGTGGAATTTCTTTCCTTCTTAATGCATTTGAGCCAATCAGTTGTGTTGTGACAATGTAGGGGTGGTATCTTTTGATCGGTTGTGTACATGTACATACATTTGCATCTTTGCTCAAATGCATGTAATGACTGACAATATTCCAGAAATGAATGACAGTGACACCTAGTCTACAGGGTGGTCAAAGTGGTTCCTATGTCAGCTTCTTAAATTACTGATTACGTATTGATCAATGGTGATAATTATTTTTGGTCCACTAAGCCCAACATTGTTATGGTAAGTAATGTACTGTAATGTAATGTTTGATTTCACCTAAATTTAACATTCTGTCATAAAGAGCACGTTCAACTTTATAAAATGTTCCCATCTCAAAAGAAAAAATGTATTACTGTAGTAAGAGCCTCTCTTCAGCTCAATTAAATAATGACAAAAAAGCGAAGCTATTTTTATATTTTTTTGTATTTGAGTTATCGGTTTAAATAAAAACGATTCTTCGTACAACTCTCCACAATATGTCAAAATGTTGGTGTAAGTCTTGTGCTTCCAATGAGTGGTATTATATGGATATACAGTGGATTGTTAGCTGGGTTATGGTGTGTTTGTATCCAAGTGGGGAGTGGGAATTTACCACATTTGGGGAAAATCCACTTGAACGGCCCTCAAACTGGTAATTACTAGTTAAATCAGCCACGAATCCCTTTGTGACAGGGGGAAAGGAAGCTTGTTGACTGCAGCAGGGAGAGGCAATTGAATGCCCCCCCCCGCCCAATAAAAAATAAATAAAAATATTTTTTATACATTTCTATCCTGTCTATCTATGGGTAACAGGATTGATTTGTTATGTTCAACTCACTCAGTTTTTTTTTACCAGAAAGCACCAGAAAATGGCCAAAAAGAGTAGAACCAGCTCACCTGCTTTTACACTATGATTTGACCCATATCTTTTAAAACCTCTTACTTCTACCCCCTCCTTTTTCGAACATTCTGTTAAAAATCGCGCAACTTTTCAGCGTCCTGCTACTCATGCCAGGAATATAGTATATGCATATGATTAGTATGTGTGGATAGAAAACACTCTGAAGTTTCTAAAACTGGTTAAATCATGGCTGTGACTATAACAGATCGTGTGTTTCATTGAAAAACGCAAGAAAAACTGCTCTCTGAAAGCTAAAAATAATTTCCATAAGTCACTTCCATGGGTTGTTAAAAGAGGACAAAATTTAATATCGACCTGCATGCAATTCATACAAATTCCACACGATGTCGCCATTGTCGTCATTTTCAATTGAATTTATTGTTGGAAAATCCATCTATCTGGCTTCCGTTTCTTCCAGTCTCCACCCGGATGTTGTTAATGTGGACATTGGCAGCCATTGATTTGCAAACGAGGAGCTATTGAATATACATCGCCCTGTAATCATTTTGATAGATTATAAACGTTTACTAATACCTAAAGTTGGATTACAAAAGGATTTCGAAGTGTTTTGTGAAAGTTTATCGTCGACTTTTTTAATTTTAAAAAATTACGCAGCGTTTAAAAACGATGTTTTTTTCTGAATGACACAGCTTCCATAGAAAGCTATTTTGGGTATATATGGACCGATTTAAACAAAAAAAAAGACCCAAATAGTGATGTTTATGGGGCATATAGGAGTGCCAAGAAAGAAGCTCGTCAAAGGTAATGAATGTTTTATATTTTATTTCTGCGTTTTGTGCTGCGTCGGATAAGCAGAGTCTTTGTTTACGTCGCATTCAGGCATTTTCAGGTGGTGCATGCTATCAGATAATACCTTCTCATGCTTTCGCCGAAAAGCATTTTAAAAATCTGACTTGTTGGCTAGGTTCACAACGAGTGTAGCTTTAATTCAATACCCTGCTTGTGAATTTTGATCAAGGTTTGAGTTTTAACGAGTACATTTAGCATTTAGCGTAGCGCATTTGCATTTCCAGGTGCCTACTTGAGACATATGCGTCTCAAGTAGAGTCAAGAAGTTAAAAAGAAATAGTTTCTTAAAACAATTCAGTTCATGTAACAGTGTTGACCTTAAAATGAGGGACAGGTGTAAATGAATCACTAATCACTTGAAATAAATACAAATCTTCAGAAATAACTTTTTGTCAAAGCAACGAAATAACTACGGCTTTACAATGATGGTGAAAACTATTTTGTATTTTGTGGGGTTCGTGGGCTAAAATCTTCCTAGAAGTCTTAGAGGGTCCACGGAGAGACATGTCAAAATTCAGAATTTTGTCACTTTAGCCTTTATTGAAAATCATTGAAATATTTCCCGATGTATTTAACATATATTGTGATATAGACTTTACATACATACATATACACATATATATATATATATATATATACATTTTAAATACATTCCATAATATATTTTGGAATGCATTTCAACTGTGTTAAATAAAATACAAATTATAAATTATTTGGCCAATTTTTTATATTTAATGTATGCTTAAAAGGTATATAAAAATATATTTTAGATGTATTTTTATTTCGATATGAGTATAGTCAAAATACTATTGAGTAATAGGAGTTTGGATCAGTTAGACTTTAACTGGTATCATTCTCAATCAACAGCACTGTACTTCTGTCGACTACAACTGCGTTCGACAAAGTAACTTTCTGAAAACTCTCCCTCTTCTCAACTAATTTCAGTTCTAATTTGCTTTGGGATCCTCTTAATGGTGGCACTTTAACAAGTTGTAGGAGGATAATCACGTCCGCTGCAGAGCAGATGGCTGCAGATGACCTTATAGGAAGCGTCGCCCCCTGTTGCAGCTGGTTCCGACCGGTTTCGACAGATTACAGCACACTGAATCAATAACGTGTCATTAACGCTGGATATTCCACAGCCCATGCACAATACTGACGTCAGACTAACACTGCCTATACAGACAGGCATGCGGGCACAAATACACACACACACACACACACACACACACATTGAGCACACACACAAGAGCCTTGTGTTTCATAACAGGAGCTTGAGCCTAGACATACTATTAGACAGGCCTTTGATGCTGGTTTCGAAGTATTTATCAGAATGTTTGTTGAATGTCTGTTTTATCAATCCACATTCTCATTTGAAATCAAATATCTGCTTGAAAAGATCTAATCTCTTTATGGAATGTATTTAGATTGCTGGAAAGTGCCTTTCTCTACCGCATTAGACAAAGGGAAAGGACTGAGTATTGTCCAATCTATAGAGGAGGACCCACCCTGTGTTGCTGGTAGAGGAAGAGGAAGCTATGCACTGCATTATATGCTTAAAATACCAATTTGAAGCATCAGCTCACATGCAGCCTCTTCTATCGGTGTCACACTATAGTTAAAGTAACTCATTAATTTGAGACATTCATCAGGAGAACATCATCAGTGGTCATTCGCCAGTATGAGTCATGGTCCCAGGTGGTGATATGCCACTCCACCATCCCCTTCCTTCCTTCTCATATTCTTCTCATCAATAATGAACTCACTCCATTTGCTCCCCTCCCCTAAGTGTGTTATATGTCCCATTATGTCCCTCTTGAGCTCTTTTAATGGTGCCATTTTCATCAACTTATTGAATGAGAAATGAGACGCGATGAATTCGAGACGCGGTGAAAAAGGTCTCGGTCAACACCAGCCGTTTTATTCTATTCATTCAACCCAGAACAACTGTGGATTCACCATTATCTCAGGGCACCAATCTCAAAAACACAATTCACAAGCAGAGGACGTTGAAAATTGCTCTCTCCGGCAGGTCCAGTTCCTACCTCATTGTTTTTCATCAGTTTAAACTGGTTGTTGGCCCTATGAACCTGGCAGAGTATAAGGGCTTTTTGTACCATTAAGTTAGCCCCATCCCATCCCTGTGTAACGACTTCCGCCGAAGTTGGCTCCCCTGCCTGTTCGGGCGGTGCTCGGCGGTCGTCGTCACCGGCTTACTAGCAGCCACTGATCCCTTTTTCGTTTTCTGTTTGTTTTGTCTTATTAGTTGCACCTGTGTCTATTTGTGATGGGTTTCCTTATTTAAAGCTAGTATACCCACCCTTGTTTTGTGCGGGATTATTCTTGTGTTACGTGTGTGTGGTATTAGGTGTGTTCGTGCTTTGGACCTGGTACCCTGTGTTTTTGGTAGGTCCATATTTTTCCGCACCCTGTGTTGTGGGCATTACTTTTGGTGCCGTATTAAAGTGCACTTTTTCCTGTGGAACTCTCTGCTCTCTGCGCCTGATTCTTCCTCACACACCTAGTCCGCGTGACACCCTGTTTCGACCATTAGGTTAGCCCCATCCCACCACATCCCTGTTTCGACCATTAGGTTAGCCCCATCCCTGTTTCGACCATTAGGTTAGCCCCATCCCACCCCATCCCTGTTTCGACCATTAGGTTAGCCCCATCCCACCCCATCCCTGTTTCTACCCTTAGGTTAGCCCCATCCCACCCCATCCCTGTTTCTACCATTAGGTTAGCCCCATCCCACCCCATCCCTGTTCCTACCATTAGGTTAGCCCCATCCCACCCCATCCCTGTTTCGACCATTAGGTTAGCCCCATCCCATCCCTGTTTCTATCATTAGGTTAGCTCCATCCCACCACATCCCTGTTTCTACCATTAGGTTAGCCCCATCCCACCCCATCCCTGTTTCTACCATTAGGTTAGCCCCATCCCACCCCATCCCTGTTTCTACCATTAGGTTAGCCCCATCCCACCACATCCCTGTTTCTACCATTAGGTTAGCCCCATCCCACCCCATCCCTGTTTCTACCATTAGGTTAGCCCCATCCCATCCCTGTTTCTACCATTAGGTTAGCCCCATCCCACCCCATCCCTGTTTCTACCATTAGGTTAGCCCCATCCCACCACATCCCTGTTTCTATCATTGGGTTAGCTCCATCCCACCCCATCCCTGTTTCTACCATTGGGTTAGCTCCATCCCACCACATCCCTGTTTCTATCATTGGGTTAGCTCCATCCCACCCCATCCCTGTTTCTACCATTAGGTTAGCCCCATCCAATCCCACCACATCCCTGTTTCTATCATTAGGTTAGCTCCATCCCACCCCATCCCTGTTTCTACCATTGGGTTAGCTCCATCCCACCACATCCCTGTTTCTATCATTGGGTTAGCTCCATCCCACCCCATCCCTGTTTCTACCATTAGGTTAGCCCCATCCCATCCCACCACATCCCTGTTTCTACCATTAGGTTAGCCCCATCCCACCACATCCCTGTTTCTATCATTAGGTTAGCTCCATCCCACCCCATCCCTGTTTCTACCATTAGGTTAGCCCCATCCCATCCCACCACATCCCTGTTTCTATCATTAGGTTAGCTCCATCCCACCACATCCCTGTTTCGACCATTGGGTTAGCCCCATCCCACCCCATCCCTGTTTCTACCATTGGGTTAGCCCCATCCCACCCCATCCCTGTATCTACCATTGGGTTAGCCCCATCCCACCCCATCCCTGTTTCTACCATTAGGTTAGCCCCATCCCACCCCATCCCTGTTTCTGCCATTGGGTTAGCCCCATCCCACCCCATCCCTGTTTCTACCATTGGGTTAGCCCCATCCCACCCCATCCCTGTTTCTACCATTAGGTTAGCCCCATCCCATCCCTGTTTCTACCATTGGGTTAGCCCCATCCCATCCCTGTTTCTACTATTAGGTTAGCCCCATCCCATCCCTGTTTCTACCATTAGGTTAGCCCCATCCCATCCCTGTTTCTACCATTAGGTTAGCCCCATCCCACCCCATCCCTGTTTCTACCATTAGGTTAGCCCCATCCCATCCCTGTTTCTACCATTAGGTTAGCCCCATCCCACCCCATCCCTGTTTCTACCATTAGGTTAGCCCCACCCCATCCCTGTTTCTACCATTAGGTTAGCCCAATCCCACCCCATCCCTGTTTCTACCATTAGGTTAGTCCCATCCCATCCCTGTTTCTACCATTAGGTTAGCCCCATCCCACCCCATCCCTGTTTCTACCATTAGGTTAGCCCCATCCCATCCCTGTTTCTACCATTAGGTTAGCCCCATCCCACCCCATCCCTGTTTCTACCATTAGGTTAGCCCCATCCCACCCCATCCCTGTTTCTACCATTGGGTTAGTCCCATCCCACCCCATCCCTGTTTCTACCATTGGGTTAGTCCCATCCCACCACATCCCTGTTTCTACCATTAGGTTAGCCCCATCCCACCCCATCCCTGTTTCTACCATTGGGTTAGCCCCATCCCACCACATCCCTGTTTCTACCATTGGGTTAGCCCCATCCCACCACATCCCTGTTTCTACCATTAGGTTAGCCCCATCCCACCCCATCCCTGTTCCTACCATTAGGTTAGCCCCATCCCACCCCATCCCTGTTTCTACCATTAGGTTAGCCCCATCCCACCCCATCCCTGTTTCTATCATTGGGTTAGCCCCATCCCACCACATCCCTGTTTCTACCATTGGGTTAGCCCCATCCCACCACATCCCTGTTTCTACCATTGGGTTAGCCCCATCCCATCCCATCCCTGTTTCTACCATTGGGTTAGCAGTCACCTGGAATGAATTTCAATTAACAGGTGTGCCTTCTTAAAAGTTAATTTGTGGAATTTCTTTCCTTCTTAATGCATTTGAGCCAATCAGTTGTGTTGTGACAAGGTAGGGGTGTTATCTTTTGATCGGTTGTGTACATGTACATACATTTGCATCTTTGCTCAAATGCATGTAATGACTGACAATATTCCAGAAATGAATGACAGTGTCACCCTTAGTCTACAGGGTGGTCAAAGTGGTTCCTATGTCAGCTTCTTAAATTACTGATTACGTATTGATCAATGGGGATAATTACTTTTGGTCCACTAAGCCCAAAATTGTTATGGTAAGTAATGATTTCACCTAAATTTAACATTCTGTCATAAAGAGCACGTTCAACTTTATAAAATGTTCCCATCTCAAAAGAAAAAATGTATTACTGTAGTAAGAGCCTCTCTTCAGCTCAATTAAATAATGACAAAAAAGCGAAGCTATTTTTATATTTTTTTGTATTTGAGTTATCGGTTTAAATAAAAACGATTCTTCGTACAACTCTCCACAATATGTCAAAATGTTGGTGTAAGTCTTGTGCTTCCAATGAGTGGTATTATATGGATATACAGTGGATGGTTAGCTGGGTTATGGTGTGTTTGTATCCAATGGGATACAAACACACCCTGTTTCTATCATTAGGTTAGCTCCATCCCACCACATCCCTGTTTCTACCATTGGGTTAGCCCCATCCCACCCCATCCCTGTTCCTACCATTAGGTTAGCCCCATCCCACCCCATCCCTGTTCCTACCATTAGGTTAGCCCCATCCCACCCCATCCCTGTTTCTAAAATTAGGTTAACCCCATCCCACCCCATCCCTGTTTCTACCATTAGGTTAGCCCCAATCCACCACTTCCCTGTTTCTACCATTAGGTTAGCCCCATCCCACCCCATCCCTGTTCCTACCATTAGGTTAGCCCCATCCCACCCCATCCCTGTTTCTACCATTAGGTTAGCCCCATCCCATCCCACCCCATCCCTGTTTCTACCATTAGGTTAGCCCCATCCCACCCCATCCCTGTTCCTACCATTGGGTTAGCCCCATCCCACCCCATCCCACCCCATCCCACCCCATCCCTGTTTCTACCATTAGGTTAGCCCCATCCCACCCCATCCCACCCCATCCCTGTTTCTACCATTAGGTTAGCCCCATCCCACCCCATCCCACCCCATCCCTGTTTCTACCATTAGGTTAGCCCCATCCCACCTCATCCCACCCCATCCCTGTTTCTACCATTAGGTTAACCCCATCCCACCCCATCCCTGTTTCTACCATTAGGTTAGCCCCAATCCACCACTTCCCTGTTTCTACCATTAGGTTAGCCCCATCCCTGTTCCTACCATTAGGTTAGCCCCATCCCACCCCATCCCTGTTTCTACCATTAGGTTAGCTCCATCCCACCACATCCCTGTTTCTACCATTGGGTTAGCCCCATCCCACCCCATCCCTGTTTCTACCATTAGGTTAGCCCCATCCCATCCCACCCCATCCCTGTTTCTACCATTAGGTTAGCCCCATCCCACCCCATCCCTGTTCCTACCATTGGGTTAGCCCCATCCCACCCCATCCCACCCCATCCCTGTTTCTACCATTAGGTTAGCCCCATCCCACCCCATCCCACCCCATCCCTGTTTCTACCATTAGGTTAGCCCCATCCCACCCCATCCCACCCCATCCCTGTTTCTACCATTAGGTTAGCCCCATCCCACCTCATCCCACCCCATCCCTGTTTCTACCATTAGGTTAGCCCCATCCCACCCCATCCCACCCCATCCCTGTTTCTACCATTAGGTTAGCCCCATCCCACCCCATCCCTGTTTCTACCATTAGGTTAGCCCCATCCCATCCCTGTTTCTACCATTAGGTTAGCCCCATCCCACCCCATCCCACCCCATCCCTGTTTCTACCATTAGGTTAGCACCATCCCACCCCATCCCTGTTTCTACCATTAGGTTAGCCCCATCCCATCCCATCCCTGTTTCTACCATTAGGTTAGCCCCATCCCACCACATCCCTGTTTCTACCATTAGGTTAGCCCCATCCCACCCCATCCCTGTTTCTACCATTAGGTTAGCCCCATCCCACCACATCCCTGTTTCTACCATTAGGTTAGCCCCATCCCACCCCATCCCTGTTTCTACCATTAGGTTAGCCCCATCCCATATCTGTTTTTACCATTAGGTTAGCCCCATCCCACCCCATCCATCGTATCGCATGGGGTAGTCCCTAAGGTGTGTGTGTGTGTGTGTGTGTGTGTGTGTGTGTGTGTGTGTGTGTGTGTGTGTGTGTGTGTGTGTGTGTGTGTGTGTGTGTGTGTGTGTGTGTGTGTGTGTGTGTGTGTGTGTGTGTGTGTGTGTGTGTGTGTGTGTGTGTGTGTGTGTGTGTGTGTGTATGTGTGTGTGTGTATGTGTGTATGTCTCGGTCAACACCAGCCGTTTTATTCTATTCATTCAACCCAGAACAACTGTGGATTCACCATTATCTCAGGGCACCAATCTCAAAAACACAATTCACAAGCAGAGGACGTTGAAAATTGCTCTCTCCGGCAGGTCCAGTTCCTACCTCATTGTTTTTCATCAGTTTAAACTGGTTGTTGGCCCTATGAACCTGGCAGAGTATAAGGGCTTTTTGTACCATTAAGTTAGCCCCATCCCATCCCTGTGTCACGACTTCCGCCGAAGTTGGCTCCCCTGCCTGTTCGGGCGGTGCTCGGCGGTCGTCGTCACCGGCTTACTAGCAGCCACTGATCCCTTTTTCGTTTTCTGTTTGTTTTGTCTTATTAGTTGCACCTGTGTCTATTTGTGATGGGTTTCCTTATTTAAAGCTAGTATACCCACCCTTGTTTTGTGCGGGATTATTCTTGTGTTACGTGTGTGTGGTATTAGGTGTGTTCGTGCTCTGGACCTGGTACCCTGTGTTTTTGGTAGGTCCATATTTTTCCGCACCCTGTGTTGTGGGCATTACTTTTGGTGCCGTATTAAAGTGCACTTTTTCCTGTGGAACTCTCTGCTCTCTGCGCCTGATTCTTCCTCACACACCTAGTCCGCGTGACACCCTGTTTCGACCATTAGGTTAGCCCCATCCCACCACATCCCTGTTTCGACCATTAGGTTAGCCCCATCCCTGTTTCGACCATTAGGTTAGCCCCATCCCACCCCATCCCTGTTTCGACCATTAGGTTAGCCCCATCCCACCCCATCCCTGTTTCTACCCTTAGGTTAGCCCCATCCCACCCCATCCCTGTTTCTACCATTAGGTTAGCCCCATCCCACCCCATCCCTGTTTCTACCATTAGGTTAGCCCCATCCCACCCATCCCTGTTTCTACCATTAGGTTAGCCCCATCCCACCCCACATCCCTGTTTCTACCATTAGGTTAGCCCCATCCCACCACATCCCTGTTTCTACCATTAGGTTAGCCCCATCCCACCCCATCCCTGTTTCTACCATTAGGTTAGCCCCATCCCATATCTGTTTTTACCATTAGGTTAGCCCCATCCCACCCCATCCATCGTATCGCATGGGGTAGTCCCTAAGGTGTGTGTGTGTGTGTGTGTGTGTGTGTGTGTGTGTGTGTGTGTGTGTGTGTGTGTGTGTGTGTGTGTATGTGTGTGTGTGTGTGTGTGTGTGTGTGTGTGTGTGTGTGTGTGTGTGTGTGTGTGTGTGTGTGTGTGTGTGTGTGTGTGTGTGTGTGTGTGTGTGTGTGTGTGTGTGTGTGTGTATGTGTGTGTGTGTATGTGTGTATGTCTCGGTCAACACCAGCCGTTTTATTCTATTCATTCAACCCAGAACAACTGTGGATTCACCATTATCTCAGGGCACCAATCTCAAAAACACAATTCACAAGCAGAGGACGTTGAAAATTGCTCTCTGGCAGGTCCAGTTCCTACCTCATTGTTTTTCATCAGTTTAAACTGGTTGTTGGCCCTATGAACCTGGCAGAGTATAAGGGCTTTTTGTACCATTAAGTTAGCCCCATCCCATCCCTGTGTCACGACTTCCGCCGAAGTTGGCTCCCCTGCCTGTTCGGGCGGTGCTCGGCGGTCGTCGTCACCGGCTTACTAGCAGCCACTGATCCCTTTTTCGTTTTCTGTTTGTTTTGTCTTATTAGTTGCACCTGTGTCTATTTGTGATGGGTTTCCTTATTTAAAGCTAGTATACCCACCCTTGTTTTGTGCGGGATTATTCTTGTGTTACGTGTGTGTGGTATTAGGTGTGTTCGTGCTCTGGACCTGGTACCCTGTGTTTTTGGTAGGTCCATATTTTTCCGCACCCTGTGTTGTGGGCATTACTTTTGGTGCCGTATTAAAGTGCACTTTTTCCTGTGGAACTCTCTGCTCTCTGCGCCTGATTCTTCCTCACACACCTAGTCCGCGTGACACCCTGTTTCGACCATTAGGTTAGCCCCATCCCACCACATCCCTGTTTCGACCATTAGGTTAGCCCCATCCCTGTTTCGACCATTAGGTTAGCCCCATCCCACCCCATCCCTGTTTCGACCATTAGGTTAGCCCCATCCCACCCCATCCCTGTTTCTACCCTTAGGTTAGCCCCATCCCACCCCATCCCTGTTTCTACCATTAGGTTAGCCCCATCCCACCCCATCCCTGTTCCTACCATTAGGTTAGCCCCATCCCACCACATCCCTGTTTCGACCATTAGGTTAGCCCCATCCCATCCCTGTTTCTATCATTAGGTTAGCTCCATCCCACCACATCCCTGTTTCTACCATTAGGTTAGCCCCATCCCACCCCATCCCTGTTTCTACCATTAGGTTAGCCCCATCCCACCCCATCCCTGTTTCTACCATTAGGTTAGCCCCATCCCACCACATCCCTGTTTCTACCATTAGGTTAGCCCCATCCCACCCCATCCCTGTTTCTACCATTAGGTTAGCCCCATCCCATCCCTGTTTCTACCATTAGGTTAGCCCCATCCCACCCCATCCCTGTTTCTACCATTAGGTTAGCCCCATCCCACCACATCCCTGTTTCTATCATTGGGTTAGCTCCATCCCACCCCATCCCTGTTTCTACCATTGGGTTAGCTCCATCCCACCACATCCCTGTTTCTATCATTGGGTTAGCTCCATCCCACCCCATCCCTGTTTCTACCATTAGGTTAGCCCCATCCAATCCCACCACATCCCTGTTTCTATCATTAGGTTAGCTCCATCCCACCCCATCCCTGTTTCTACCATTGGGTTAGCTCCATCCCACCACATCCCTGTTTCTATCATTGGGTTAGCTCCATCCCACCCCATCCCTGTTTCTACCATTAGGTTAGCCCCATCCCATCCCACCACATCCCTGTTTCTATCATTAGGTTAGCTCCATCCCACCCCATCCCTGTTTCTACCATTGGGTTAGCTCCATCCCACCACATCCCTGTTTCTATCATTGGGTTAGCTCCATCCCACCCCATCCCTGTTTCTACCATTAGGTTAGCCCCATCCCATCCCACCACATCCCTGTTTCTACCATTAGGTTAGCCCCATCCCACCACATCCCTGTTTCTATCATTAGGTTAGCTCCATCCCACCCCATCCCTGTTTCTACCATTAGGTTAGCCCCATCCCATCCCACCACATCCCTGTTTCTATCATTAGGTTAGCTCCATCCCACCACATCCCTGTTTCGACCATTGGGTTAGCCCCATCCCACCCCATCCCTGTTTCTACCATTGGGTTAGCCCCATCCCACCCCATCCCTGTATCTACCATTGGGTTAGCCCCATCCCACCCCATCCCTGTTTCTACCATTAGGTTAGCCCCATCCCACCCCATCCCTGTTTCTGC
>NC_092179.1:22394363-22406863 GCF_045791955.1 Oncorhynchus clarkii lewisi
AGAGAGCGACATAAAGGGAGAGGGAGAGTGAAGCAGGGAGAGAAGGAGAGAGAGAGACATTAAGGGAGAGGGAGAGTGAAGCAGGGAGAGAAGGAGAGAGAGAGACATTAAGGGAGAGGGAGAGTGAAGCAGGGAGAGAAGGAGAGAGAGAGACATTAAGGGAGAGGGAGAGTGAAGCAGGGAGAGAAGGAGAGAGAGAGACATAAAGGGAGAGGGAGAGTGAAGCAGGGAGAGAAGGAGAGAGAGAGACATAAAGGGAGAAGGAGACAGAGATAAAGGGAGGGAGAGAAGGAGAGAGAGAGACATTAAGGGAGAAGGAGAGAGAGAGACATTAAGGGAGAAGGAGACAGAGATAAAGGGAGGGAGAGAAGGAGAGAGAGAGACATTAAGGGAGAAGGAGGCAGAGATAAAGGGAGGGAGAGAAGGAGAGAGTACAGGCTCCAAGTGAAAAACAAGGTCACCAACACTCACTTAGAGAAGTGATTTAGAACTTTAGATGAGGGGGGAACAAGGAGGGAACTAACCATCTAACTGTACACTTTTAGACCGATTTAGAACTTTAGATGAGGGAGGAACAAGGAGGGAACTATCCATCTAACTGTACACTTTTAGACCGTTGAGTTTTGACAATGGATGCATCCTAAATTGCACCGTATTCCCTATATACTGTAGTGGTGCACTATATCGGGAATAGCGGCCATTAGGGACACACTAATAATTTCAATCCAGCTAATGATTTTAATGATTTTAATCCACACACTTATAAACATTCAAGGCAGCCTTGGTTATGCAGCTGGCATTATGATTCAGGCCAAGTAAAGTAATTTTCTTTCTCTCTCCCCCTTCTCGCTCTGTTTCCATTTTCTTTCTTTCTCGCTCTCTTTCTCTGTGTCCCTTCTCTCTCTTTCTCTCTCTCTCTACACTTTCTCTCTCTCTATGCTTTCTCTCTCTCTACGCTTTCTTGCCTTTCTCTCACAATCTTTCCCCTTCTCCTCTCTATTGAATCTCTTCCCTCTCTCCCTCGCTCTCTATCACTCCTCTTACTGCTCTCCTCTCTCTCTATCCCCTTCCGCTTCCACCATCCTCCCCCATCCTCCTCCTCCCTCCTTCTCCTCCTCAGGGACGTGGTGTTGAAGTTGCTCCAGTTTGAAGCCTCCACCAATGTGGCTGACAGTAAGGGCTGCTTCCCCTTGCACCTGGCCGCCTGGCGTGGAGACGTAGACATCGTCCGTATCCTCGTCCACCACGGGCCCTCACACTGCCGCGTCAACCAGCAGGTGACAACATACTGTTCTGTTCTACACTATACTGTACTACACACTATTCTGTTCTACACTGTTCTGTTCTACACCCTATTCTGTTCTACACTGTTCTGTACTACACACTAGTATATACTACACAATTATGTACTACACACTTCTGTTCTACACTGTTCTATACTACACACTGTTCTGTTCTACACTATACTGTACTACACCCTATTCTGTTCTACACTGTTCTGTATTACACACTGTTCTGTTCTACACTATACTGTACTACACACTGTTCTGTTCTACACTGTTCTGTTCTACACTATACTGTACTACACACTGTTCTGTTCTACACTGTTCTGTTCTACACTATACTGTACTACACCCTATTCTGTTCTACACTATTCTGTTCTACACTGTTCTGTTCTACACAATACTGTACTACACCCTATTCTGTTCTACACTGTTCTGTACTACACACTGTTCTGTTCTACACTTATACTGTACTACACACTATTCTGTTCTACACTATACTGTACTACACACTTGTATATACTACACAATTATGTACTACACACTATTCTGTTCTACACTGTTCTATACTACACACTGTTCTGTTCTACACTGTTCTGTTCTACACTATACTGTACTACACACTGTTCTGTTCTACACTATACTGTACTACACCCTATTCTGTTCTACACTGTTCTGTACTACACACTGTTCTGTTCTACACTATACTGTATTACACACTATTCTGTTCTACGCTATACTGTACTACGCCCTATTCTGTTCTACACTGTTCTGTACTGCACACTATACTGTACTACACACTATTCTGTTCTACACTATACTGTACTACACCCTATTCTGTTCTACACTGTTCTGTACTGCACACTATTCTGTTCTACACTGTTCTGTACTACACACTAGTATATACTACACAATTATGTACTACACACTATTCTGTTCTACACTGTTCTGTGCTACACACTTATGCACTACACACTATGTACCACACACTATTCTGTTCTACACTGTTCTGTACCACACACTATTCTGTTCTACACTGTTCTGTACAACACACTATTCTGTTCTACACACTGTTTTGTACTACACACTATGTACTACACTATTTTGCACGACACACTTATGTACTACACGCTATTGTGTACTACACACTATTCTGTACTACACAATATTCCGTACTATACACTGTTGTTTAATACACTATTCTGTACTACACACTGTTCTGTTCTACACTATTCTGTACTGCACACTATTCTTTACTACACACTATTCTGTACTACACCCTATTATGTTTTACACTATACTGTACTACACACTGTTCGGTTCTACACCATACTGTACTACACACCAGAGGTGGGACCAAGTCATTGTTTTACAAGTCACAAGTAAGTCAAGTTTTAACACTCAAGTCCCAAGGCAAGTCCCAAGTCAAGACAGACAAGTCCCAAGTCCTAGACTTTGAGTTTCGAGTCCTAAACAAGTCATAATGTGCTATTTAAATGTATATATTTTTTATTTCACCTTTATTTAACCAGGTAGGCTAGTTGAGAACAAGTTCTCATTTACAACTGCGACCTGGCCAATATAAAGCAAAGCAGTGCGACACAAACAACAACACAGAGTTACACATGGAATAAACAAGCTTACAGTCAATAACACAATAGAAAAAAATAAAGTCTATATACAGTATGTGCAAATGGCGTGAGGTAGGCAGGCAATAAATAGGCCATAGTAGCGAAGTAATTACAATTTAGAAAATTAACACTGAAGTGATAAATGAGCAGATAATGATGTGCAAGTAGAAATACTGGTGTGCAAAAGAGCAGAAAAGTCAATTAAAAACAATATGGGGATGAGGAAGGTTTATTGTGTGGGCTGTCTACAGATGGGCTATGTACAGCTGCAGCGATCTTTTAGCTGCTCAGATAGCTGATGTTTAAAGTTAGTGAGGGAAATATACGTCTCCAGCTTCAGCGATGTTTGCAATTCGTTCCAGTCATTGGCAGCAGAGAACTGGAAGGAAAGGTGGCCAAAGCAGGTGTTGGCGTTGAGGATGACCAGTGAGATATACCTGCTGGAGCACGTGCTACGGGTGGATGTTGTTCTCGTGACCAGTGAGCTAAGGTGGAGCTTTACCTAGCATAGACTTATAGATGACCTGGAGCCAGTGGGTCTGGAGATGAATATGTAGCAAGGGCCAGCCGACTAGAGCATACAGGTCGCAGTGGTGGGTGGCGTAAGGGGCTATGGTAACAAAACGGATGGCACTGTGATAGACTGCATCCAGTTTGCTGAGTAGAGTATTGGAAGCTATTTTGTAAATGACATCGTCGAGGATCGATAGGATAGTCAGTTTTACAAGGGTATGTTTGGCGGCGTGAGTGAAGGAGGCTTTGTTGCGAAATAGGAAGCCAATTCTAGATGTAATTTTGGATTGGAAAGGTTTAATATGAGCCTGGAAGGAGAGTTTACAGTCTAGCCAGACACCTAGGTAGTTGTCCACATATTTAAAGTCTGAACCGTCCAGAGTAGTGATGCTAGTCGGGCAGGCGGGTGCGGGCAGCGAATGGTGCATTTGGTTTTACTTGCGTTTAAGAGCAGTTGGAGGCCAGAGCAGTTGGAGGCCAGAGCAGTTGGAAGCCAGAGCAGTTGGAAGCCAGAGCAGTTGGAGGCCAGAGCAGTTGGAGGCCAGAGCAGTTGTATGGTATTGACGCTCGTTTGGAGGTTAGTTAACACCGTTTCCAAAGAAGGGCCAGATGTATACAGAATGGTGTCGTCTGCGTAGCGGTGGCTCAGAGAATCTCCAGCAGCAAGATCGACATCGTTGATATATACAGAGAAAAGAGTTGACCCGAGAATTGAAACCTGTGGTACCCACATAGAGACTGCCAGAGGTCCGGACAACAGGCCCTCCGATTTGACACACTAAACTCTGCCTGAAAAGTAGTTGGTGAACCAGGCGAGGCAGTCATTTGAGAAATCAATGCTGTTGAGAATACGGTGATTGACAGAGTCGAAAGCCTTGGCCAGGTCGATGAAGACGGCTGCACAGTACTGTCTTTTATTGAGGGCGGTTACGATATCGTTTAGTACCTTGAGCGTGGCTGAGGTGCACCCGTGACCAGCTCGAAAACCGGATTGCACAGCGGAGAAGGTACGGTGGGATTTGAAATGGTCAGTGATCTGTTTATTAACTTGGCCTTTGAAGACTTTAGATAGGCAGGGCAGGCTGGATATAGGTCAATAACAGTTTGGGTCTAGAGTGTCACCCCTGTTGAAGAGGGGGATGACCGCGGCAGCTTTCCAATCTTTAGGGATCTCAGACAATTCGAAAGAGAGGTTGAACAGACTGGTAATAGAGGTTGCAACAATGGCGGCGGATCATTTTAGAAAGAGAGGGTCCAGATTGTCTAGCCCAGCTGATTTGTACGGGTCCAGGTTTTGCAGCTCTTTCAGAACATATGCTATCTAGTTTTGGGTGAAGGAGAAGCTGGGGAGGCTTGGGCAAGTAGCTGCGGGGGGTGTGAGCTGTTGGCCGGGGTAGGGTTAGCCAGGAGGAAAGCATCGCCAGCTGTAGAGAAATGCTTATCTTCACCAAATGTAATACCATTTCATATTTTTAACAAGAGTAATACTTAGTATATTACATTTACGCAAATCATGAATGCTTTTAAAAATATCTATGTATTTATTACTTTCCAAATGTTATATTTCCATGGAAACACATGGGTAGCCATGAGAAAGATCCCACACTTCTGTTCGGCACACTGTTCTGTTTTGCACTATTCTGTACTACACACTATTCTGTTCTACATGGTTCTGTTCTACACTTATGTACTACACACTTCTGTTTTACACTACTGTTCTACACTATGCTGTACTACACACTATTCTGTTCGACACACTGTTCTGTACTACACACTGTTCTGTTCTACACTGTTCTGTTCTACACTATGCTGTACTACACACAGTTCTGTGCTACACTATACTGTACTACACACTGTTCTGTTCTACACTGTTCTGTTCTACACTATGCTGTACTACACACGGTTCTGTGCTACACTATACTGTACTACACACTGTTCTGTTCTACACTGTTCTGTTCTACACTAATGTACTACACACTATTCTTTTCTACATTATTCTTTACTACACACTATTCTTTTCTACACACTGTTCTGTTCTACACACTGTTCTACACTATTCTGTACTACACACTCCTTTACTACACACTATTCTGTACTACACTACTCTGTACCACACTCTGTTTTGTTTTACACTATACTGTACTACACACTGTTCTGTTCGAAATTCTGTTCTACCCACTATTCTGTTCAATACACTATTCTGTTCAACACACTATTCTGTACTACACACTTCTGTTTTACACTACTGTTCTACACTATCCTTTACGATACACTGTTCTGTACTACACACTGTTCTGTACTACACTGTTCTGTTCTACACTGTTCTTTACTACACACTATTCTATACTAGACTATGCTGTACCACACTATGTTCTGTTTTACACTATACTGTACTGTTCGCTCAGGAAGGAGATGCATTCGGTCTCCTAGAGATTAACGTACTTTGGTGCGAAAAGTGTAAATCAATCCCAGAACAACACCAAAGGACCTTGTGAAAATGGAGGAAATGGAGTACAAAATGGAGGAAACAGGTACAAAAGTATCTATATCCACAGTAAAACAAGTCCTATATCTACATAACCTGAAAGGCCGCTCAGCAAGGAAGAAGCCACTGCTCCAAAACCTCCATAAAAAAGCCAGACTACGGTTTACAACTGCACATGGGGACAAATATCGTACTTTTTGAAGAAATGTCCTCTGGTCTGATGAAACAAAAATAGAACTGTTTGGCCATAATGACCATCGTCTGTTTGTAGGAAAAAGGGGGAGGCTTGCAAGCCGAAGAACACCATCCCAACCGTGAAGCACGGGGGTGGCAGCATCATGTTGTGGGGGTGCTTTGCTGCAGGAGGGACTGGTGCACTTCACAAAATAGATGGCTTCATGAGGAAGGAAAATGATGTGGATATATTGAAGCAACATCTCAAGACATCAGTCAGGAAGTTTAAGCTTGGTCGCAAATGAGTCTTCCAAATGGAGAATGACCCCAAGCATACTTCCAAAGTTGTGACAAAATGGCTTAAGGACAACAAAGTCAAGGTATTGGACTGGCCATCACAAAGCCCTGACCCCAATCCCATAGACAATTTGTGGGCAGAACTGAGAAAGTGTGTGCAAGCAAGGAGGCCTACAAACCTGACTCAGTTACACCAGCTCTGTCAGGAGGAATGGGCCAAAATTCACCCAACTTATTGTGGGAAGCTTGTGGAAGGCTTCCTGAAACATTTGACCCAAAGTTAAACAATTTTAAGGCAATGCTACAAAATACTAATTGAGTGTACTGTATGTAAAGTTCTGACCCACTTGGAATGTGATTAAAGAAAAATATGAAATCAATCATTCTCTCTACTATTATTCTGACATTTCACATTCTTAAAATAAAGTGGTGATCCTAACTGACCTAAAACAGGGAATTTCTACTAGGATTAAATGTCAGGAATTGTGAAAAACTGAGTTTAAATGTATTTTGCTGAGGTGTATGTAAAGTTCCGACTTCAACTGCATGTAAGTCACAGATTATTTACACAATATTGTGTGTGTGTGTGTGTGTGTGTGTGTGTGTGTGTTATGTTGTTGTATATGTGTGTGTGTGGCTACAATTTATCTTGCCAATACACTGCCTGCACCAGAAACAGCACCCTGCATATATTACACTAGTCACCAATATATCGTATCCACTAAACAACACCCTGTATATATTACACTAGTTACCAAGATATAGTATCCACTAAACAACACCCTGAATATATTACACTAGTTACCAAGATATCGTGTCCACTAAACAACACCCTGAATATATTACACTAGTTACCAAGATATAGTATCCACTAAACAACACCCTGTATATATTACACTAGTCACCAAGATATCGTGTCCACTAAACAACACCCTGTATATATTACACTAGTCACCAAGATATCGTGTCCACTAAACAACACCCTGTATATATTACACTAGTCACCAAGATATTGTGTCCACTAAACAACACCCTGTATATATTACACTAGTCACCAAGATATCGTGTCCACTAAACAACACCCTGTATATATTACACTAGTTACCAAGATATCGTGTCCACTAAACAACACACTGTATATATTACACTAGTCACCAAGATATCGTATCCACTAAACAACACCCTGAATATATTACACTAGTTACCAAGATATCGTATCCACTAAACAACACCCTGTATATATTACACTAGTCACCAAGATATCGTATCCACTAAACAACACACTCATCATCAAGACTTAAAGCACTGGACCATTCTCTACACATAACCCCATCTGAATTATGTTAGTGGCCTACTACATTGTGTGGGTGTGTGTGGGTGTGTGGGTGGGTGGGTGGGTGGGTGGGTGGGTGGGGATTGCCATGCTGGTGTTTACTACAGTTTTATTGGAGGATGCAATAACTGACTTGCCTAGTTAAATAAAACCAATAAAAAGAGCATGCAGGAGTAACATGAAGCTGTTTGGTTTTACTATGGAGAAAGAGGTAGTAAAGGGAGGGTGGTATAGAGGGAGGTAGGGAGTTTTAGAGGAGGGAGGTATAGTGGAGGGAGGGAGGTAGGGAGGTATAGAGGGAGGTAGGGAGTTTTAGAAGAGGGAGGTATAGTGGAGGGAGGGAGGGAGGTATAGAGGAGGGAGTTAGAGGAGGGAGGTATAGTGGAGGGAGGGAGGTAGGGAGGTATAGAAGAGGGAGTTAGAGGAGGGAGGTATAGTGGAGGGAGGGAGGTAGGGAGGTATAGAAGAGGGAGTTAGAGGAGGGAGGTATAGTGGAGGGAGGGAGGGAGGGAGTTATAGAGGAGGGAGTTAGAGGAGGGAGGGAGGTAGGGAGGTATAGAAGAGGGAGTTAGAGGAGGGAGGTATAGTGGAGGGAGGGAGGTAGGGAGGTATAGAAGAGGGAGTTAGAGGAGGGAGGGAGGGAGGTATAGAGGAGGGAGTTAGAGGAGGGAGGTATAGTGGAGGGAGGGAGGGAGTTATAGAGGAGGGAGTTAGAGGAGGGAGGTATAGTGGAGGGAGGGAGGTAGGGAGGTATAGAATAGGGAGTTAGAGGAGGGAGGTATAGTGGAGGGAGGGAGGGAGGTATAGAGGAGGGAGTTAGAGGAGGGAGGTATAGTGGAGGGAGGGAGGGAGGTAGAGGGAGGTAGGGAGGTATAGAAGAGGGAGTTAGAGGAGGGAGGTATAGTGGAGGGAGGGAGGGAGGTATAGAGGAGGGAGGGAGGGAGGAAGGTATAGTGGAGGGAGGGAGGGAGGAAGGTATAGTGGAGGCAGGGAGGGAGGTATAGTGGAGGGAGGGAGGGAGGTATAGTGGAGGGAGGGAGGGAGGTATAGTGGAGGGAGGGAGGGAGGTAGAGGGAGGTATAGAGGAGGGAGGTATAGAGGAGGGAGGGAGGTAGGGAGTTACAGAGGAGGGATGTATAGTGGAGGGAGGGAGGGAGGTATAGAAGAGGGAGTTAGAGGAGGGAGGTATAGTGGAGGGAGGGAGGGAGGTATAGTGGAGGGAGGGAGGGAGGTATAGTGGAGGGAGGGAGGCAGGTATAGTGGAGGGAGGGAGGTGTAGGGAGGTATAGTTGAGGGAGTTTTAGAGGAGGGAGGTATAGTGGAGGGAGGTAGGGAGTTATAGAGGAGGGAGTTAGAGAGGTGGAGGGAAGGAGGGAGGTATAGAGGGAGGGAGGGAGGTATAGAGGAGGGAGTTAGAGGAGGGAGGTATAGTGGAGGCTGGGAGAAGGGAGGTAGGGAGTTATAGAGGAGGGAGGTATAGTGGAGGGAGGGAGGTAGGGAGTTATAGAGGAGGGAGTTATAGAGAAGGGAGTTAGGGAGGGAGGGAGGGAGGTATAGAGGAGGGAGTTAGAGGAGGGAGGTATAGTGGAGGGAGGGAGGGATAGAGGGAGGTAGGGAGGTATAGAGGAGGGCGGGTATAGTGGAGGGAGGTATAGTGGAGGGAGGTAGGGAGGTATATAGGAGGGAGGTATAGTGGAGGGAGGTAGGGAGGTATAGTGGAGGGAGGTAGGGAGTTATAGAGGAGGGAGGTATAGTGGAGGGAGGTAGGGAGGTATAGTGGAGGGAGGTATAGAGGGAGGTAGGGAGTTATAGAGGAGGGAGTTAGAGGAGGGAGGTATAGTGGAGGGAGGGAGGTAGGGAGGTATAGAAGATGGAGTTAGAGGAGGGAGGTATAGTGGAGTGAGGGAGGGAGGTATAGAGGGAGGTAGGTAGGTATAGAGGAGGGAGTTAATGGAGGGAGGTATAGTGGAGGGAGAGAGGGAGGTATAGAGGGAGGTAGGTAGTTATATAGGAGGGAGTTAGAGGAGGGATATATAGTGGAGGGAGGGAGGGAGGTATAGAGGAGGTAGGGAGTTACAGTGCCTTGCGAAAGTATTCGGCCCCCTTGAACTTTGCGACCTTTTGTCACATTTCAGGCTTCAAACATAAAGATATAATACTGTATTTTTTTGTGAAGAATCAACAACAAGTGGGACACAATCATGAAGTGGAAGGACATTTATTGGATATTTCAAACTTTTTTAACAAATCAAAAACTGAAAAATTGGGCGTGCAAAATTATTCAGCCCCCTTAAGTTAATACTTTGTAGCGCCACCTTTTGCTGCGATTACAGCTGTAAGTCGCTTGGGGTATGTCTCTATCAGTTTTGCACATCGAGAGACTAGGAGTCACGTGATAAGCCAAGGAAAGTCCACCAGGCCAAACCCTCTCCTAACCGGGACGGTGCTAGGCCAATTGTATGCCGCCCTATGGGGCTTCCAGTCATGGCCGGCTGTGACACAGCTGGGGTTTCGAAACCCAGGCTGTAGTAGTGCCTCAGCACTGTGATGCAGTGCCTTGGACCGCTTCGCCACTTGGGGCCTTTCAATACAGTTTGACACTCAGGTTCAGATTAACTTTACAGCTTGAAGTATAAAGGTGTGTGTGTGTCGGGGAGGTCTGAATGTGTGTGTTTATATCCAGCAGGCTTAACTTTTGCCCTTGGTTCTCTACCTGCCTACAGAGCAGCAGGTCTCTCCATATAGAATCCCCTCATCATTGGAGAGAGAGGGAGAGAGAGATATATATATATACAGTGCCTTGCAAAAGTATTCGGCCCCCTTGAACTTTGCGACCTTTTGCCACATTTCAGGCTTCAAACATAAAGATATAAAACTGTATTTTTTTGTGAAGAATCAACAACAAGTGGGACACAATCATGAAGTGGAAGGACATTTATTGGATATTTCAAACTTTTTTAACAAATCAAAAACTGAAAAATTGGGCGTGCAAAATTATTCAGCCCCCTTAAGTTAATACTTTGTAGCGCCATATTTTGCTGCGATTACAGCTGTAAGTCGCTTGGGGTATGTCTCTATCAGTTTTGCACATATAGGGAGGTAGGGAGTTATAGAGGGAGTTAGAGGAGGGAAATATAGTGGATGGAGGGAGGGAGGTATAGAGGGAGGTAGGGAGTTATAGAGGGAGTTAGAGGAGGGAAATATAGTGGATGGAGGGAGGGAGGTATAGAGGGAGGTATGGAGGTATAGAAGAGGGAGGTAGGTAGACATAGAAGAGGGAGGTAGGTAGACATAGAAGAGGGAGGGAGGTAGGTATAGAAGAGGGAGGGAGGTATAGAAGATGGAGGTAGGTATAGAAGAGGGAGGGAGGGAGGTATAGAAGAGGGAGGGAGGTAGGTATAGAAGAGGGAGGGAGGTAGGTATAGAAGAGGGAGGGAGGGAGGTAGGTATAGAAGAGGGAGGGAGGGAGGTAGGTATAGAAGAGGGAGGGAGGGAGGTAGGTATAGAAGAGGGATGGAGGGAGGGAGGGAGGTATAGAAGAGGGATGGAGGGAGGGAGGGAGGTATAGAAGAGGGAGGGAGGGAGGTAGGTATAGAAGAGGGAGGGAGGTAGGTATAGAAGAGGGAGGGAGGGAGGTATAGAAGAGGGAGGGAGGGAGGTATAGAAGAGGGAGGGAGGGAGGTATAGAAGAGGGAGGGAGGGAGGTAGGTATAGAAGAGGGAGGGAG
Organism: Oncorhynchus clarkii lewisi; assembly: GCF_045791955.1. NCBI lineage: Eukaryota > Metazoa > Chordata > Actinopteri > Salmoniformes > Salmonidae > Oncorhynchus > Oncorhynchus clarkii. Next base: position 22,405,807 of record NC_092179.1, read on the forward strand.
GTAGGGAGGGAGGGAGGTATAGAAGAGGGAGGGAGGTAGGTATAGAAGAGGGAGGGAGGGAGGTAGGTATAGAAGAGGGAGGGAGGTAGGTATAGAAGAGGGAGGGAGGGAGGTAGGTATAGAAGAGGGAGGGAGGGAGGTATAGAAGAGGGAGGGAGGTATAGAAGAGGGAGGGAGGGAGGTAGGTATAGAAGAGGGAGGGAGGGAGGTAGGTATAGAAGAGGGAGGTAGGGAGAGAGGTATAGAAGAGGGAGGGAGGGAGGGAGGTATAGAAGAGGGAGGGAGGTAGATATAGAAGAGGGAGGTAGAGAGGAAGAAGCATTTTAGACAGAATATGAGAGAAAGGTGAGAGGACAGCAAGGGAGACAGAAGGATGGAGGTAGAAAGAGAGAGATGATTAACAGGCTAGAAGCTGTGTCTGTTCTTTTAGCGGGAGGTTATTGGAGGGTATGGGAGGTTATGGGATGGTTGTAAAGCAGGCAGATCCCACTGTTTACTACTGGGTACATTGAACACAAACATGTACACTGAACACGTCACACCAACACACACATACCCACACAAACACCGTACACAAATTCATGCACATACAGAGCTGTTTATGCTATGCTTATGTGGCATGAACAAGAGAGAGTTGTGTGTCAGTTTATAAATGCTTGTTTCATTTGAGTTATTGTTTGTAATGTATACCTATGAATTCTGTGTGAATATGCATGTGTCTGTTTATACCTGCGTGTGTGTGAGAGTGTGTTTATGAGTCAGTGAGCCGTAACCATTGAGTTGACCAATCTCTGCATGCATTGGACATGGTTCTGCCGGCAGAAAATCAATGGAACCTCATTCATGTGAAGTGTCTCTTGTGGGTAAACAACCCCCTCTTCTACCACAGAGGTTCTCACCCTCAGTCCCGGTTCCTCTTCCTGGGTGCACAGGGGTTCTCACCCTCAGTCCCGGTTCCTCTTCCTGGGTGCACAGGGGTTCTCACCCTCAGTCCCGGTTCCTCTTCCTGGGTACACAGGGGTTCTCAACCTCAGTCCTGGTTCCTCTTCCTGGGTGC
>NC_092179.1:22414363-22446863 GCF_045791955.1 Oncorhynchus clarkii lewisi
TCACTCACACACACACACACCACACACACACACACACACACAGAACCTCCCACTCACACACACACACACACACACAGAACTTCCACTCACACACACACACACAGAACCTCCCACTCACACACACACACACACACACACACAGAACCTCCCACTCACACACACACAGAACCTCCCACTCACACACACACACACACAGAACTTCCCACTCACACACACACACACACACACACAGAACCTCACACACACACACACACATGTATGTATGTTTCTGTGTGAGAACAGTCTGCAGTGAAAATGAACAAGCAAAATAGTTTCTGATCATTGACTGTCCAGTATATAATCGATAGGCTCTATAACTGCATCACGTTCATTCACCATAAGATTCATCGCTAGTCGTGAGGCGTTCCACAAATCACACAGCTAGTTTTGAGCATTTTAGCATTCATAGAATGATATGAACAACAATGTATAACATCCGTGTACTAAAAAACTCAACGCACACATTATAACAGACAGGTATTGGTGTGTTATTAGCAGAACACATTATAACAGACATGTATTGGTGTGTTATTAGCAGAACACATTATGACAGACAGGTATTGGTGTGTTATTAGCAGAACACATTATAACAGACAGGTATTGGTGTGTTATTAGCAGAACACATTATAACAGACATGTATTGGTGTGTTATTAGCAGAACACATTATGACAGACAGGTATTGGTGTGTTATTAGCAGAACACATTATAACAGACAGGTATTGGTGTGTTATTAGCAGAACACATTATAACAGACATGCATTGGTGTGTTATTAGCAGAACACATTATGACAGACATGTATTGGTGTGTTATTAGCAGAACACATTATGACAGACAGGTATTGGTGTGTTATTAGCAGAACACATTATGACAGACATGTATTGGTGTGTTATTAGCAGAACACATTATGACAGACATGTATTGGTGTGTTATTAGCAGAACACATTATGACAGACATGTATTGGTGTGTTATTAGCAGAACATGTTATGACAGACAGATATTGGTGTGTTATTAGCAGAACACATTATGACAGACATGTATTGGTGTGTTATTAGCAGATCACATTATGATAGACATGTATTGGTGTGTTATTAGCAGAACACATTATGACAGACAGGTATTGGTGTGTTATTAGCAGAACACATTATGACAGACATGCATTGGTGTGTTATTAGCAGAACACATTATGACAGACATGTATTGCTGTGTTATTAGCAGAACACATTATGACAGACAGATATTGGTGTGTTATTAGCAGCAGGTGGCTGTTGCTTATAGCTCATTCAGCGATAATGCGCTGTCTGCTGGCTGATATCGGTAAGCTGTCAGAGCTAATGGAAATATATTGGTGTCCTTTGGCAACATGGAGTGACGGTTCCCTGTCTCTATCCCAACCTCTCTGTATCAGCAGTGCACACAGTTCTGTTCTGGAAGATTCCACTATAGAAAGGGGAGATGTGGGGAACGGAGCATTTTGATTGGCCCGTCAGGCGCAGCGCTGTAGCAGGCTGTAGTGTTTTTGCCCCCTGCTTCGGTCAGTATATTTTTTCACTGTTCTCTCTCTCTGTCCCTCACTTTCCCTCTCTTTCCCTATCTTTCCCTCTTTCCCTCTCTTTCCCGCTCTTTTCTCTCTCTCCCTCTCTGTCTCTGTCTCTCTTTCCCTCTCTGTCCCTCTCTTTCCCTCTCTTTCCCTCTTTCCCTCTCTGTCCCTCTCTTTTCTCTCTCTCCCTCTTTCCCTCTTTCCCTCTCTTTCCCTCTCTTTCCCTCTCTTTTCTCTCTCTCCCTCTCTGTCTCTCTCTTTCCCTCTCTTTCCCTCTCTTTCCCTCTTTCCCTCTCTGTCCCTCTCTTTTCTCTCTCTCCCTCTCTTTCTCTCTCTCTCTCTCTCTTTCTCTCTCTCTCCCTCTCTCTTCTCTCTCTCTCTCTCTCTTTCCCTCTCTTTCCCTCTCTCTCTCTCTTCTCTCTCTCCTTCCCTCTCTCTTCTCTCTCTCCTTCCCTCTCTCTCTCTCTCTCTCTCTCTCTCTCTCTCTCTCTCTCTCTCTCTCTCTCTCTCCTTCCCTCCACTGTACTGCAGAGAAGAATAAAGGAAAGGGGAATGGGGAGGAGAGAAAGAGGGGAGTGCCAGGCATGTAGTGAGAGACACGAAGGTGGGAGGAGAGGGTGTGTGTGTGTGTGTGTGTGTGTGTGTGTGTGTGTGGAGAATATTCCAGGGTGTATGCTGTTTCAGAGTTAGGGGGAAAGAAGACAATAGCAGTGAAAAAGGGTGGTCCGGAATAGTGTGTATGTTCATACTGTACGTGTCCGTGTGTGTATATGTGTTTGTGTAAGCTTTCCTTGATGACAGCTTTGCACACTCTTGGCATTCTCTCAACCAGCTTAATGAGGAATGCTTTCCAACAGTTTTGAAGGAGTTCCCACATATGCTGAGCACTTGTTGGCTGCTTTTCCTTCACTCTGCGGTTCAACTCATCCCAAACCATCTCAATTGGGTTGCGATCGGGTGATTGTGGAGGCCAGGTCATCTTATGCAGCACTCCATTACCCACCTTCTTGGTCAAATAGCCCTTACACAGCCTGGAGCTGTGTTGGGTCATTGTTCTGTTGAAAAACAAATTATAGTCCCACTAAGCGCAAACCAGATGGGATGGCGTATTGCTGCAGAATGCTGTTATAACCATGCTGGTTAAGTGTGCCTTGAATACTAACTAAATGACTGACAGTGTCACCAGCAAAGCACCCCCACACCATCACACTACCTCCTCCATGCTTCACGGTAGGAACCACACATGCAGAGATCATCCTACTCTGCGTCTCAGGAAGACACGGCGGTTGGAACCAAAAATCGCACATTTGGACTCATCAGACCAAAAGCCCGATTGCCACTGGTCTAATGTCCATTGCTCGTGTTTCTTGGCCCAAGCAAGTCTCTTATTATTATTGGTGTCCTTTAGTAGTGGTTTCTTTGCAGCAATTCAACCATGAAGGCTTGATTCACACACTCCTCTGAACAGTTGATGTTGAGATGTGTTTGTTACTTGAACTCTGTGAAGCATTTATTTGGGCTGCAATCTGAGGTGCAGTTAACTCTAATGAACTTATCCTCTGCAGCAAAGTTAACTCTGGGTCTTCCTCTCCTGTGGCGGTCCTTATGAGAGCCAGTTTCATCATAGCGCTTGATGGTTTTTGAGACTGCACTTGAAGAAACGTTCAAAGTTCCATAGTCCTATCTTGTGTATACCACCCCTACTTTGTCACAACACAACTGATTGGCTCAAATGCATTAAGGAAATAAATTCTACATATTAACTTTTAACAAGGCACCTGTTAATTGAAATGCATTCCAGGTGACTACCTCATGAAGCTGGTTGAGACAATGCCAAGAGAGTGCAAAGCTGTCATCATGGCAAACGGTAGCTAATTTGAAGAATCTCAAATCTAAAATATATTTTGATGTGTTTAACACTTTTTTTTGTAACTACATGATTCCATTTGTGTTATTTCATGGTGTTGATGTCTTCACTATTATTCTACAATTGTAACGGCGTTCGTCTGTTGAAAGAGGAGCGGACCAAAATGCAGCGTGGTGGTTACTCATGTTCTTTAATGTAGAAGAACAAACGAACAAATACAAAACAACAAACGTAACGCGAAAACCTATACAGCCTATCTTGTGACAACTAACACAGAGACAGGAACAATCACCCACAAACACACAGTGAAACCCAGGCTACCTAAATATGGTTCCCAATCAGAGACAACGAGAATCACCTGACTCTGATTGAGAACCGCCTCAGGCAGCCATAGACTATGCTAGACACCCCACAAAACCCTAAGACAAAAACGCACCACAAAAACCCATGTCACACCCTGGCCTGACCAAATAAATGAAGACAAACATAATATACTACGACCAAGGCGTGACAGAACGCCCCCCCCCCTAAGGTGCGGACTCCCGGACGCACGTCAAAACAATAGGGAGGGTCCGGGTGGGCGTCTGTCCATGGTGGCGGCTCCGGCGCGGGACGTGGACCCCACTCTATCAATGTCTTAGTCCCTCCTCCTCGCGTCCCTGGATAGTCCACCCTCGCCGCCGACCATGGCCTAGTAGTCCTCACCCAGAAACCCACTGGACTGAGGGCAGCTCGGGACTGAGGGACAGCTCGGGACTGAGGGACAGCTCGGGACTGAGGGGTAGCTCGGGACTGAGGGGTAGCTCGGGACTGAGGGGTAGCTCAGCACTGAGAAGAAGCTCAGCACTGAGAGGAAGCTCAGCACTGAAATGAAGCTCAGCACTGAGAGGAAGCTCAGCACTGAGAAGAAGCTCATGCAGGTAGTTGGATCCGGCAGATCCTGGCTGGCTGGTGGTTCTGGCAGATCCTGGCTGACTGGCGGATCTGGAAGAGTCTGGTTGACTGGCAGATCTGGAAGAGTCTGGTTGACTGCCAGATCTGGAAGAGTCTGGTTGACTGGCAGATCTGGAAGAGTCTGGCTGACTGGCAGATCTGGAAGAGTCTGGCTGACTGGCAGATCTGGAAGAGTCTGGCTGACTGGCAGATCTGGAAGAGTCTGGCTGACTGGCAGATCTGGAAGAGACTGGCAGATCTGGAAGAGTCTGGCTGACTGGCAGTTCTGGCTGCTCCATGCAGACTGGCAACTCTGGCTGCTCCATGCTGACTGGCTGCTCCATGCTGACTGGCTGCTCCATGCTGACTGGCTGCTCCATGCTGACTGGCTGCTCCATTCTGACTGGCTGCTCCATGCTGACTGGCGACTCTGGCTGCTCCATGCTGACAGGCGGCTCTGGCTGCTCCATGCTGACTGGCGGCTCTGGCTGCTCCATGCTGACTGGCGGCCCTGGCTGCTCCATGCTGACTGGCGGCCCTGGCTGCTTCATGCTGACTGGCGGCTCTGGCTGCTCCATGCAGACTGGCAGCTCTGGCGGCTCCTTGCAGACTGGCAGCTTCGGCGGCATCCTGCAGACTGGCAGCTCTGGTGGCCGCTTGCAGACTGGCAGCTCCTTGCAGACTGGCAGCTCAATGCAGACTGGCAGCTCAATGCAGACTGGCAGCTCTATGCAGACTGGCAGCTCTATGCAGACTGGCAGCTCTATGCAGACTGGCAGCTCTATGCAGACTGGCAGCTCTATGCAGACTGGCAGTTCTGAACAGGCGGGAGACTCCGGCAGCGCTGAAGAGGAGGAAGGCTCTGGCAGCGCTGGACAGGCGAGACGCACTGTAGGCCTGATGCGTGGTGCTGGCACTGGTGGTACTGGGCCGAGGACACGCACAGGAAGCCTGGTGCGGGGAGCTGCTACCGGAGGGCTGGGGTGTGGAGGTGGTACTGGATAGACCGGACCGTGCAGGCGCACTGGAGCTCTTGAGCACCGAACCTGCCCAAACTTACCTGGTTGAATGCTCTCGGTCGCCCTGCCAGTGCGGCGAGGTGGAATATCCCGCACTGGGCTATGCAGGCGAACCGGAGACACCGAGCGCAAGGCTGGTGCCATGTAAGCCGGCCCAAGGAGACGCACTGGGGACCAGATGCGTAGAGCCGGCTTCATGGCACTTGGCTCGATGCTCACTCTAGCCCGGCCGATACGCGGAGCTGGAATGTACCGCACCGGGCTATGCACCCGCACTGGAGACACTGTGCGCACCACAGCATAACACGGTGCCTGCCCGGTCTCTCTAGCCCCCCGGTAAGCACAGGAAGTTTGCGCAGGTCTCCTACCTGGCGTAGCCATACTCCCTGTTAGCCCCCCCCCCCCCCCCAATACATTTTTGGGGCTGACTCTCGGGCTTCCATCCGCGTCGCCGTGCTGCCTCCTCATACCAGCGCCTCTCAGCTCTCGCCGCCTCCAGTTCTTCTTTGGGGCGGCGATATTCTCCAGGCTGATCCCAGGGTCCTTCTCCGAACAATTCATCCTCCCATGTCCATTCCTCTCTTTGTTGCTTCTGCTGTCGCTGCCTGTCACCACGCTGCTTGGTCCTGGTGTGGTGGGTGATTCTGTAACGGCGTTCGTCTGTTGAAAGAGGAGCAGACCAAAATGCAGCGTGGTGGTTACTCATGTTCTTTAATGTAGAAGAACAAACGAACAAATACAAAACAACAAACGTAACGCGAAAACCTATACAGCCTATCTTGTGACAACTAACACAGAGACAGGAACAATCACCCACAAACACACAGTGAAACCCAGGCTACCTAAATATGGTTCCCAATCAGAGACAACGAGAATCACCTGACTTTGATTGAGAACCGCCTCAGGCAGCCATAGACTATGCTAGACACCCCACAAAACCCTAAGACAAAAAACGCACGACAAAAACCCATGTCACACCCTGGCCTGACCAAATAAATGAAGACAAACATAATATACTACGACCAAGGCGTGACAACAATGTAGAAAATAGTAAAAATAATGAAAAACCCTTGAATAGGTCAGTGTCCAAACTTATCACTGGTACTGTACATTCATGCTTGTGTGTGTGTGTGTGTGTGTGTGTGTACCTACGTTCTTACGTGCCTGTGTGTGTGTGAATGTGCTGTGTTCCCATGCCCAACTCCAGTGACCCAGAGTAGAGTTACAGTAGATTAGCCTGTTCCCCCTTCTTTCTCTTCTCCCAATGCTGGATTGTATTACAGTTAGGGATTCACACACAGACCACACACTACACACACACAACCACACTCTACACACACATAATTAGGAGGAAAAGGATGTTTCCTCTCTTAATTGAACCAGCACATAATTTTCCATAATTTTCCACAATGAACCCTGATGTGCCTGTGTGTGCATATGTCAGAGGGAGCGTGTGTGTGTGTGTGTGTGTGTGTGTGTGTGTGTGTGTATGGTGAACAGTGTCTACACTGACCATAGACTGTTAACAGGGGGATAGAAAGCTACACTGACCATAGACTGTTAGCAGGGGGGATAGAAGGCTACACTGACCATAGACTGTTATCAGGGGGGGATAGAAAGCTACACTGACCATAGACGGCCAGCAGGGGGGATAGAATGCTACACTGACCATAGACTGTTAGCAGGGGGGATAGAAGGCTACTCTAACCATAGCCTGTTAGCAGGGGGGATAGAAGGCTACACTGACCATAGACTGTTAACAGGGGGATAGAAGGCTACACTGACCATAGACTGTTAACAGGGGGGATAGAAAGCTACACTGACCATAGACGGACAGCAGGGGGGATAGAAGGCTACACTGACCATAGACGGACAGCAGGGGGGATAGAAGGCTACACTGACCATAGACTGTTAACAGGGGGTTAGAAGGCTACACTGACCATAGCCTGTTAACAGGGGGGATAGAAGGCTACACTAACCATAGACTGTTAACAGGGGGGGGGGATAGAAGGCTACACTGACCATAGACTGTTAGCAGGGGGGATAGAAGGCTACACTGACCATAGACGGACAGCAGGGGGGATAGAAGGCTACACTGACCATAGACTGTTAACAGGGGGGATAGAAGGCTTCACTGACCATAGACTGTTAACAGGGGGGATAGAAGGCTTCACTGACCATAGACTGTTAGCAGGGGGGATAGAAGGCAACACTGACCATAGACTGTTAGCAGGGGGGATAGAAGGCTACACTGACCATAGACTATTAACAGGGGGATAGAAGGTACACTGACCATAGACTGTTAACAGGGGGGATAGAAGGCTACACTGACCATAGACTGTTAACAGGGGGGATAGAAGGCTACACTGACCATAGACTGTTAACAGTGGGAGGGATAGAAGGCTACACTGACCATTGACTGTTAACAGGGGGGGATAGAAGGCTACACTGGCCATAGACTGTTAGCAGGGGGGATAGAAGGCTACACTGACCATAGACGGACAGCAGGGGGGATAGAAGGCTACACTGACCATAGACTGTTAACAGGGGGGATAGAAGGCTTCACTGACCATAGACTGTTAACAGGGGGGATAGAAGGCTTCACTGACCATAGACTGTTAGCAGGGGGATAGAAGGCTACACTGACCATAGACTGTTAGCAGGGGGATAGAAGGCTACACTGACCATAGACTGTTAACAGGGGGGATAGAAGGCTTCACTGACCATAGACTGTTAACAGGGGGGATAGAAGGCTTCACTGACCATAGACTGTTAGCAGGGGGGATAGAAGGCAACACTGACCATAGACTGTTAGCAGGGGGGATAGAAGGCAACACTGACCATAGACTGTTAGCAGGGGGGATGGAAGGCTACACTGACCATAGACTGTTAAAAGGGGGGGATAGAAGGCTACACTAACCATAGACTGTTAGCAGGGAGGATAGAAGGCTACACTGACCATAGACTGTTAACAGGGGGGATAGAAGGCTACACTGACCATAGACTGTTAACAGGGGGGATAGAAGGCTACACTAACCATAGACTGTTAACAGGGGGGGATAGAAGGCTCCCCCGACCATAGACTGTTGGCAGGGGGGATAGAAGGCTACACTGACCATAGACTGTTAACAGGGGGATAGAAAGCTACACTGACCATAGACTGTTAGCAGGGGGGATAGAAGGCTACACTGACCATAGACTGTTATCAGGGGGGGATAGAAAGCTACACTGACCATAGACGGCCAGCAGGGGGGATAGAAGGCTACACTGACCATAGACTGTTAGCAGGGGGGATAGAAGGCTACTCTAATCATAGACTGTTAGCAGGGGGGATTGAAGGCTACACTGACCATAGACTGTTAACAGGGGGGATAGAAAGCCACACTGACCATAGACGGACAGCAGGGGGGATAGAAGGCTACACTGACCATAGACGGACAGCAGGGGGGATAGAAGGCTACACTGACCATAAACTGTTAACAGGGGGTTAGAAGGCTACACTGACCATAGCCTGTTAACAGGGGGGATAGAAGGCTACACTAACCATAGACTGTTAACAGGGGGGGGGGGATAGAAGGCTACACTGACCATAGACTGTTAACAGGGGGGGATAGAAGGCTACACTAACCATAGACTGTTAACAGCCCCCCTGTTAACAGTCTATGGTCCGTGTAGTAGAAGGCTTTACTGACCATAGACTGTTAGCAGGGGGATAGAAGGCTACACTGACCATAGACTGTTAACAGGGGGATAGAAGGCTACACTGACCATAGACTGTTAGCAGAGGTGATAGAAGGCTACACTGACCATAGACTGTTAGCAGGGGGGATAGAATGCTTCACTGACCATAGACTGTTAACAGGGGGATAGAAGGCTACACTAACCATAGACTGTGAACAGGGGGGATAGAAGGCTCCCCTGACCATAGACGGACAGCAGGGGGGAAAGAAGGCTACACTGACCATAGACTGTTATCAGGGGGGATAGAAGGCTACACTGACCATAGACTGTTATCAGGGGGGATAGAAGGCTACACTGACCATAGACAGACAGCAGGGGGGATTGAAGGCTACACTGACCATAGACTGTTAGCAGGGGGGATAGAAGGCTACACTGACCATAGACTGTTAGCAGGGGGGATAGAAGGCTACCCTGACCATAGACTGTTAACAGGGGGGGATAGAAGGCTACACTGACCATAGACTGTTAACAGGGGTGGGGGGGATAGAAGGATACACTGACCATAGACGGACAGCAGGGGGGATAGAAGGCTACATTGACCATAGACAGACAGCAGGGGGGATAGAAGACTACACTGACCATAGACTGTTAACAGGGGGGGGGGGGGATAGAAGGCTACACTGACCATAGACGGACAGCAGGGGGGATAGAAGGCTTCACTGACCATAGAGGGACAGCAGGGGGGAAAGAAGGCTACACTGACCATATACTGTTAACAGGGGGGGGGGGGGGATAGAAGGTTACACTGACCATAGACGGACAGAAGGGGGGATAGAAGGCTTCATTGACCATAGACGGACAGCAGGGGGGATAGAAGGCTTCACTGACCATAGACGGACAGCAGGGGGGATAGAAGGCTACACTGACCATAGACTGTTAACAGGGGGTTAGAAGGCTACACTGACCATAGCCTGTTAACAGGGGGATAGAAGGCTACACTGACCATAGACTGTTAGCAGGGGGGATAGAAGGCTACACTGACCATAGACTGTTAACAGGGGGATAGAAGGCTACACTGACCATAGCCTGTTAACAGGGGGATAGAAGGCTACACTGACCATAGACTTTTAACAGGGGGGGATAGAAGGCTACACTAACCATAGACTGTTAACAGGGGGGGGAGGGATAGAAGGCTACACTGACCATAGACTGTTAACAGGGGGGGATAGAAGGCTACACTAACCATAGACTGTTAACAGGGGGGATAGAAGGCTACACTGACCATAGACTGTTAAAAGGGGGGGATAGAAGGCTACACTAACCATAGACTGTTAACAGGGGGGATAGAAGGCTTTACTGGCCATAGACTGTTAACAGGGGGATAGAAGGCTACACTGACCATAGACTGTTATCAAGGGGGATAGAAGGCTACACTGACCATAGACTGTTATCAGGGGGGATTGAAGGCTACACTGACCATAGACTGTTTGCAGGGGGGATAGAAGGCTACCCTGACCATAGACTGTTAACAGGGGTGGGGGGGATAGAAGGATACACTGACCATAGACTGTTAACAGGGGGGGGGGGGGGGGTAGAAGGCTACACTGACCATAGACGGACAGCAGGGGGGATAGAAGGCTACATTGACCATAGACGGACAGCAGGGGGGATAGAAGACTACACTGACCATAGACTGTTAACAGGGGGGTGGGGGGGGATAGAAGGCTACACTGACCATAGACAGACAGCAGGGGGGATTGAAGGCTACACTGACCATAGACTGTTATCAGGGGGATAGAAGGCTGCACTGACCATAGACTGTTATCAGGGGGGGTAGAAGGCTACACTGATCATAGACAGACAGCAGGGGGGATTGAAGGCTACACTGACCATAGACTGTTAGCAGGGGGGATAGAAGGCTACACTGACCATAGACTGTTAGCAGGGGGGATAGAAGGCTACCCTGACCATAGACTGTTAACAGGGGGGGATAGAAGGCTACACTGACCATATACTGTTAACAGGGGTGGGGGGGATAGAAGGATACACTGACCATAGACTGTTAACAGGGGGGGGGGGGTAGAAGGCTACAGTGACCATAGACGGACAGCAGGGGGGATAGAAGGCTACATTGACCATAGACGGACAGAAGGGGGGATAGAAGGCTTCATTGACCATAGACGGACAGCAGGGGGGATAGAAGGCTTCACTGACCATAGACGGACAGCAGGGGGGATAGAAGGCTACACTGACCATATACTGTTAACGGGGGGATAGAAGGCTACACTGACCATAGACAGACAGCAGGGGAGGATAGAAGGCTACACTGACCATAGACTGTTATCATGGGGGATAGAAGGCTACACTGACCATAGACTGTTAACAGGGGGGATAGAAGGCTACACTGACCATAGACAGACAGCAGGGGGGATAGAAGGCTACACTGGCCATAGACTGTTAGCAGGGGGGATAGAAGGCTACACTGACCATAGACTGTTAACAGGGGGGATAGAAGGCTACCCTGACCATAGACTGTTAACAGGGGGGGATAGAAGGCTACACTGACCATAGACTCTTAACAGGGGGGATAGAAGGCTACACTGACCATAGACGGACAGCAGGGGGGATAGAAGGCTACACTGACCATAGACTGTTAACAGGGGGGGGGGATAGAAGGCTACACTGACCGTAGACGGACAGCAGGGGGGATAGAAGGCTTCACTGACCATAGACGGACAGCAGGGGGGATAGAAGGCTACACTGACTATATACTGTTAACAGGGGAGGGATAGAAGGCTACACTGACCATAGACGGACAGCAGGGGGGATAGAAGGCTTCATTGACCATAGACGGACAGCAGGGGGGATAGAAGGCTTCACTGACCATAGACGGACAGCAGGGGTGATAGAAGGCTACACTGACCATAGACAGACAGCAGGGGGGGATAGAAGGCTACACTGACCATAGACTGTTATCAGGGGGGATAGAAGGCTACACTGACCATAGACTGTTAACAGGGGGGATAGAAGGCTACACTGACATAGACAGACAGCAGGGGGGATAGAAGGCTACACTGACCATAGACTGTTAGCAGGGGGGATAGAAGGCTACACTGACCATAGACTGTTAACAGGGGGGATAGAAGGCTACCCTGACCATAGACTGTTAACAGGGGGGGATAGAAGGCTACACTGACCATAGACTGTTAACAGGGGGGATAGAAGGCTACACTAACCATAGACTGTTAACAGGGGGGGGGGATAGAAGGCTACACTGACCATAGACTCTTAACAGGGGGGGGGGTAGAAGGCTACACTGACCATAGACAGACAGCAGGGGGGGATAGAAGGCTTCATTGACCATAGACGGACAGCAGGGGGGATAGAAGGCTACCTTGGGCAGTTCTGGGACAGATGAATTGGGTTGAAGAGAAGAACACTGCCCTGGAGATTCAGAAAAGTCCTCTGGTCAACTGGTGACACTAGAGTTTGTCCCACACAGAAGATGGAGCTGTTGATGCAAGGACTGACAGTCCATGAGGTCAACATAATAGATGGATCCATATTGTGAAGCGATACATTGTTTTTTTACTCAGACAGTTGTTCCCCCCTGTACACAGAACCATGAGAGGGAGACGGCGCTGCACTGTGCGGCCCAGTACGGCCACTCTGAGGTGGTGTCTATTCTACTGCAGGAGCTGACAGACCCCACCATGAGGAATAGCCGCGACGAGACGCCCCTGGACCTGGCTGCACTCTACGGACGACTTCAGGTGAGGATGGACCTGAGCAAGGTTTCTTCCTTCTACAGACCAATGTGCCTCTGCCTCTGATTCTGCTTTCTCTCTGTGGTCTAGGCCGGGTTACTGTAAAACCAATTTGTGATATTTTTCAAGGCTTTTATAAATGCATTTGGTAGTGAGAGAGAGGGGGGGTTGGCCTTACTGAAGAGTTCAGTGACTCAACATGGTGCTGTCATAGGATGTGACCTATCCAACAAGTCAGTTAATCAAATTTTTGCCCCAGTCAACTATAAGTGCTGTTATTGTAAAGTGGAAAAGTCTAGGAGCAACAACGGCTCAGATGCAAAGTGGTAGGCCACACAATTTCACAGAATGGGACCACCAAGTGCTGAAGCGTGTACCACGTAAAAATCGTCTGTCCTCGGTTGAAACACCACCGAGTTCCAAACCGCCTCTGGAAGCAATGTCAGCATCAGGGGTGTTTGTCGGGAGTTTCATGAAATGGGTTTCCATGGCCGAGCAGCCGCACATAAGCCTAAGATCACTACGCGCAATGCCAGGGGTCAGCTGGAGTGGTGTGAAGCTCACCGCCACTGGACTCTGGAGCAGTGGAAACGCGTTCTCTGGAGTGATTAATTATACTTCACCATCTGGCAGTCCGACTGACAAATCTAGGTTTGGTGGATTCCAGGAGAACACTATCTGGCCCAATGCATAGTGCCAACGGTAAAGTTTGGTGGAGGAGGAATAATGGTCTGGGGTTGTTTTTCATGGTTTGGGCTAAGACCTTAGTTCCAGTGAAAGGAAATCTTAACGTTACAGTATACAATGACATTCTTTGCGATTCTGTGCTTCCGACTTTGTGGCAGTTTGGGGAAGGCCCTTTCCTGTTTCAGCATGACAAAGCATGGTCCATACAGAAATGGTTTGTCGATTGGTGTGTAAGAACTTGACTGGTCTGCACAGAGCTCTGATCTCAACTCCATCGACCCCATCGATCAGCTTTGGAACGCAGACTGCGAGCCAGGCCTAATCGCCCAACATCAGTGCACGACATCACTAATGCGCTAGTGGCTGAAACGAAGCAAGTCCACGCAGCAATGTTCCAACATCTAGTGGAAAGCCTTCCCAGAAGAGTGGAGGCTGTTATTGCACCAAAGGGGGGACCAACTCCAAAATGACTATGATTTTGAAATGACGAGCAGGTGTCCACATACGTCTAGTCCTGACTTGGCTTGTGGTTCTGACGGTCTGAAAACAATGTTGTATGTAATACTGTAGTAACGGACAAGGGCCTGTATCAAATAACTCCACATTTAGATCTTAGAACTCCTGTCCTCTGGGCTTGAACCCTCTCTCCTCTCTCCTCCTCTCCCCTCCTCTTCTCCTCTCCTCCTCTCCTCCTCTCTCCTCCTCTCTCCTCCTCTCTCCTCCTCTCTCCTCCTCTCCTCCTCTCTCCTCCTCTCCTCCTCTCTCCTCCTCTCTCCTCCTCTCCTCCTCTCTCCTCCCCTCTCCTCCTCTCCTCCTCTCTCCTCCTCTCCTCCTCTCTCCTCCTCTCCTCCTCTCTCCTCCTCTCCTCCCCTCTCCTCCTCTCCTCATCTCTCCTCCTCTCCTCCTCTCTCCTCCTCTCTCCTCCTCTCCTCCTCTCTCCTCCCCTCTCCTCCTCTCCTCCTCTCTCCTCCTCTCTCCTCCTCTCCTCCTCTCTCCTCCTCTCCTCCTCTCTCCTCCTCTCCTCCCCTCTCCTCCTCTCCTCATCTCTCCTCCTCTCTCCTCCTCTCCTCCTCTCCTCCCCTCTCCTCCTCTCTCCTCCTCTCCTCCTCTCTCCTCCTCTTCTCCCCTCCTCCTCTCTCCTCCTTTCTCCTCCTCTCCTCCTCTCTCCTCATCTCTCCTCCTCTCCTCCTCTCTCCTCCTCTCTCCTCCTCTCTCCTCCTCTACTCCCCTCTCCTCCTCTCCTCCTCTCCTCCCCTCTCTCCTCTCTCCTCCTCTCTCCTCCTCTCCTCCTCTCCTCCTCTCTCCTCCTCTTCTCTCCTCCCCTCTCTCCTCCCCTCTCCCCTCCCCTCTCCTCCTCTCTCCTCCTCTCTCCTCCTCTCTCCTCTTCTCCTCCTCTTCTCCTCCTCTCTCCCCCTCTCCTCCCCTCTCCTCCCCTCTCTCCTCGCCTCTCTCCTCGCCTCTCTCCTCGCCTCTCCTCTCCTCTCTCCTCCCCTCTCCTCCCTTCCCCCTCTTCCCAGGTGGTCTGTATGTTGGTGACCGCCCACCCCAACCTGATGAGCAGCCACGGGACAAGGCGCCACACGCCCCTGCACCTGGCCGCCCGCAATGGGCACCACTCAGCCGTGCACACCCTGCTGGAGGCCGGCATGGACGTCAACTCCCAGGTCAGCGGTCTAGGGGTCACTGTGGAGTTAGGGGTATGGGTTGGGAGGGGGGTGAGGAATGGTTTCGTAGGTTAGCTTTTATTCTGCAGGTGTGTTGTTGGGGGGGTCACTCTGCATTTCTCCTTCAATACAACATGTTCTCCTGTAGAGGGAGGTAAGAGAGGTGAGCTAAAGTTCAACTCAGCCTGAAAGAAAAACTCCTCCCAAAAAACGTATTTTTGTATTCGTTTCATTTTGTTAGCAATCAAGTTTTCAAGATATGTAACTTTCAAAATATAGAAATGATCCCTGTATGATGCATTTAGCATCACATGGTAGTCAGGGTGAAACCAGGCTTCAGCTTTGTAACAGTTCTCTTCCCTCCTGCAGATGTTGCTCCAGTAAATCTGACTGTCTCTTTAGCTCAAGATACACTCCCTCCTTGTAATGAATGTTTCAAGCCTGTCTCCTGTGTTTTTAATGAGTTGGTACAGTATCTAAGGACAATCTTCCTTCTACTCAACCTCTTTCTGAATATGGTTTTGCGGCAATATTAGCAGAACACAGCAACGCACAGCGTGTGTCTTTGTGAGGGCGGTCGGAGTAGGTGTGTGTGTGTGTGGGGGGGGGGGGGGGGTGGAATGATGTGGTTATTAAAATAAGTGCATAATTGATGGGGAACAGAGAGGGACAAGGATGAGAGTAGTACGGGGTGTTCCTGAGTTCACACACCCTATCTCTATTCACCCCGCCCCTCTCGCTCTTCACCCCGCCCTTCTCGCTCTTCACCCCGCCCATCTCGCTCTTCACCCCGCCCCTCTCGCTCTTCACCCCGCCCCTCTCGCTCTTCACCCCGCCCCTCTCGCTCTTCACCCCGCCCCTCTCGCTCTTCACCCCGCCCCTCTCGCTCTTCACCCCGTCCCTCTCGCTCTTCACCCCGCCCCTCTCGCGCTTCACCCCGCCCCTCTCGCTCTTCACCCCGCCCCTCTTGATCTTCACCCCGTCCCTCTCGATCTTCACCCCTGCCCTCTAACTCTTCACCCCTGCCCTCTCTCTCTCTTCACCCCTGCCCTCTCTCTCTTCACCCCTGCCCTCTCTCTCTTCACCCCTGCCCTCTCTCTCTTCACCCCTGCCCTCTCTCTCTTCACCCCGGCCCTCTCTCTCTTCACCCCTGCCCTCTCTCTCTTCACCCCTGCCCTCTCTCTCTTCACCCCTGCCCTCTCTCTCTTCACCCCTCCCCTCTCTCTTCACCCCACCCCTCTCTCTTCACCCCACCCCTCTCTCTCCTGTCCCCTCCCCTCTCTCTTCACCCCACCCCTCTCTCTCCTGTCCCCTCTCTCTCTCTCCTGTCCCCTCCCCTCTCTCTCTCTTCACCCCGCCCCTCTCGCTCTTCACCCCTGCCCTCTCTCTCTTCACCCCTGCCCTCGCTCTCTTCACCCCTGCCCTCTCTCTCTTCACCCCTGCCCTCTCTCTCTTCACCCCTGCCCTCTCTCTCTTCACCCCTGCCCTCGCTCTCTTCACCCCCCCCCCCCCCCAAAAGCCACACTGTCAGATCTGTGCTTCGACATGGACATACAGTCCCACAGATGGTGGGGTAAAAAGCAGTTTGTGTGTGTTAGTACTTAGTAACATAATTACATTAAAGCCCATCGTTTGAATGAATAATGAATTAGGATATACAGTGCCTTGCGAAAGTATTCGGCTCCCTTGAACTTTGCGACCTTTTGCCACATTTCAGGCTTCAAACATAAAGATATAAAACTGTATTTTTTTGTGAAGAATCAACAACAAGTGGGACACATTTATGAAGTGGAACGACATTTATTGGATATTTCAAACTTTTTTAACAATGTTGACCAATGTCAACAATGTTGACCTAAATGACTAATGATGATAAATACAATCCACCTGTGTGTAATCAAGTCTCCGTATAAATGCACCTGCACTGTGATAGTCTCAGAGGTCCGTTAAAAGCGCAGAGAGCATCATGAAGAACAAGGAACACACCAGGCAGGTCCGAGATACTGTTGTGAAGAAGTTTAAAGCCGGATTTGGATACAAAAAGATTTCCCAAGCTTTAAACATCCCAAGGAGCACTGTGCAAGCGATAATATTGAAATGGAAGGAGTATCAGACCACTGCAAATCTACCAAGACCTGGCCATCCCTCTAAACTTTCAGCTCATACAAGGAGAAGACTGATCAGAGATGCAGCCAAGAGGCCCATGATCACTCTGGATGAACTGCAGAGATCTACAGCTGAGGTGGGAGACTCTGTCCATAGGACAACAATCAGTTGTATATTGCACAAATCTGGCCTTTATGGAAGAGTGGCAAGAAGAAAGCCATTTCTTAAAGATATCCATAAAAAGTGTTGTTTAAAGTTTGCCACAAGCCACCTGGGAGACACACCAAACATGTGGAAGAAGGTGCTCTGGTCAGATGAAACCAAAATTGAACTTTTTGGCAACAATGCAAAACGTTATGTTTGGCGTAAAAGCAACACAGCTCATCACCCTGAACACACCATCACCACTGTCAAACATGGTGGTGGCAGCATCATGGTTTGGGCCTGCTTTTCTTCAGCAGGGACAGGGAAGATGGTTAAAATTGATGGGAAGATGGATGGAGCCAAATACAGGACCATTCTGGAAGAAAACCTGATGGAGTCTGCAAAAGACCTGAGACTGGGACGGAGATTTGTCTTCCAACAAGACAATGATCCAAAACATAAAGCAAAATCTACAATGGAATGGTTCAAAAATAAACATATCCAGGTGTTAGAATGGCCAAGTCAAAGTCCAGACCTGAATCCAATCGAGAATCTGTGGAAAGAACTGAAAACTGCTGTTCACAAATGCTCTCCATCCAACCTCACTGAGCTCGAGCTGTTTTGCAAGGAGGAATGGGAAAAAATGCACACCCAATTTTTCAGTTTTTGATTTGTTAAAAAAGTTTGAAATATCCAATAAATGTCCTTCCACTTCATGATTGTGTCCCACTTGTTGTTGATTCTTCACAAAAAAATACAGTTTTATATCTTTATGTTTGAAGCCTGAAATGTGGCAAAAGGTCGCAAAGTTCAAGGGGGCCGAATACTTTCGCAAGGCACTGTATATATATATCTCTCTCTCCAATGATGAGGGGATTCTATATGGAGAGACCTGCTGCTCTGTAGGCAGGTAGAGAACCAAGGGCAAAAGTTAAGCCTGCTGGATATAAACACACACATTCAGACCTCCCTGACACACACACACACACACACACACACCTTTATACTTCAAGCTGTAAAGTTAATCTGAACCTGAGTGTCAAACTGTATTGAAATGCCCCAAGTGGCGAAGCGGTCCAAGGCACTGCATCACAGTGCTGAGGCACCACTACAGCCTGGGTTTCGAAACCCCAGCTGTGTCACAGCCGGCCATGACTGGAAGCCCCATAGGGCGGCATACAATTGGCCTAGCACCGTCCCGGTTAGGGGAGGGTTTGGCCTGGTGGACTTTCCTTGGCTTATCACGTGACTCCTAGTGCTGAGCGATTAATCAACATTTCATTTTTCTCTGGTAATGAAACGAATATGAGTTCTGTTATACTCACAGACATCATTCAAACAGTTTTAGAAACTTCAGAATGTTTTCTATCCAAATATACTAATTATATGCATATTTTAGCTTTTATGGCTGAGTAGCAGGCAGTTTACTCTGGGAACCTTATTCATCCAAGCTACTCAATACTGCCCCCCAGTCACCAGGAAGTTATGCGAGCACTGTGTTAAGAATTAGCGCGTCTAGGTGGGTCATGTTTCGGAGTTGCAGCGATGAAACAAGGTCATAACTAGCAATGGGAGAACATTTGGTAAAATAAAGCACCAAAACAAACCCCCCCTCAGTCTTCAGTCAAACAGATAGGAAGTTAATCTTCTTTGTGAATAGATTTCCTCATTTTCCAGTGACATCACCAACTAATCGCCATGGGACGCGACACAGGAAGGGGTTTGAGGGGGGAAGTGGGGGAAGGTCTGCCGGTTTGGTTTCCTGTCCCTCGATGTCCCTCGATGTGTGCTCCCTCCAAACTCATCATCCAGTCACCTCTAGTTCCATGTCACCATGCGCTGTGAAGCTTTTTGTCTTTTCTCGATTTGGATCTTTTACGTTCCTGTTTTTGACCTGGTCTTCTGGATTCTGTGGTATTGGATGATCAGATGCCCTTTCATTGGCATGCTTTGACCTTTGAACTGTAAGGGTCAGTCAGACGCACCAGGATTAGTTGTGTTGGAACACAGGAGGAGCAGTTCTGGGTTTTGATTGGTCGATGTGTTGGATTTTTGGGGTCTTTCCTGGCTGTGTTGATAATACCTTGGTGATTGAGGAAAAACAAGGTATAGTGTGTGTGTGTGTGTGTGTGTGTGTGTGTGTGTGTGTGTGTGTGTATGTGTATGTGTGTGTGTGTGTGTGTGTGTGTGTGTGTGTGGGTGTGTGTAAGTGCGCACGCACACACGCACACACACGCACACGCACACACAGCATGCTTGTTGCAATTAGTCACAAGGCAGGAGCCTGGCTGGGTGTTATTGTGAGAGATCCAGCTAAGGTCAGAGGTACTGAAACTGTGGTTTTAAAATGCGTGTCTAAGTAATCACACTTACTGTACACTAAATCTTTGACAACTATGGAAATTCAAGATGGCGCCCACAAGTTGATGTCCCCTCCCACAGTTTCTCTGCATTGCATCATGCCACCAATAGACCAATGTATTCTACAGGGACTAATGCCACTAGCATCCAGGCCATATGGAGAGGGAATGGGATGTTTCCACCATGCGACTCGGTGTACAAAGAGTTTTCTTGGGCGATGTCTTAAAATCAATATTTTCTTTCTCTCTCCCACATCACTCCTCCCTCTCTTGCCCTCTATTATTTGGTCTCCTTCTCGCTCTCTTACCCTCCCCCTCTCCATCTATCTCTCTCTATCTCTCTCTCTCTCTCTCTCTCTCTCTCTCTCTCACAGACGGAGAATGGCAGTGCTCTCCACGAGGCAGCTCTCTATGGGAAGATGGATGTGGTTCGTCTGCTGCTAGACTCAGGTGGGTGTCATGAGAGAGTCCATGTACCCCCTTCCCTAATACTTCTGTCCCTCTTAATTACAGTGCCTTGCGAAAGTATTCGGCCCCCTTGAACTTTGCGACTTTTTGCCACATTTCAGGCTTCAAACATAAAGATATTTTTTTTGTGAAGAATCAACAACAAGTGGGACACAATCATGAAGTGGAAGGACATTTATTGGATATTTCAAACTTTTTTAACAAATCAAAAACTGAAAAATTGGGCGTGCACAATTATTCAGCCCCCTTAAGTTAATACTTTGTAGCGCCACCTTTTGCTGCGATTACAGCTGTAAGTCGCTTGGGGTATGTCTCTATCAGTTTTGCACATCGAGAGACTGACATTTTTTCCCATTCCTCCTTGCAAAACAGCTCGAGCTCAGTGAGGTTGGATGGAGAGCATTTGTGAACAGCAGTTTTCAGTTCTTTCCACAGATTCTCGATTGGATTCAGGTCTGGACTTTGACTTGGCCATTCTAACACCTGGATATGTTTATTTTTGAACCATTCCATTGTAGATTTTGCTTTATGTTTTGGATCATTGTCTTGTTGGAAGACAAATCTCCGTCCCAGTCTCAGGTCTTTTACAGACTCCATCAGGTTTTCTTCCAGAATGGTCCTGTATTTGGCTCCATCCATCTTCCCATCAATTTTAACCATCTTCCCTGACCCTGCTGAAGAAAAGCAGGCCCAAACCATGATGCTGCCACCACCATGTTTGACAGTGGTGATGGTGTGTTCAGGGTGATGAGCTGTGTTGCTTTTACGCCAAACATAACGTTTTGCATTGTTGCCAAAAAGTTCAATTTTGGTTTCATCTGACCAGAGCACCTTCTTCCACATGTTTGGTGTGTCTCCCAGGTGGCTTGTGACAAACTTTAAACAACACTTTTTATGGATATCTTTAAGAAATGGCTTTCTTCTTGCCACTCTTCCATAAAGGCCAGATTTGTGCAATATATGACTGATTGTTGTCCTATGGACAGAGTCTCCCACCTCAGCTGTAGATCTCTGCAGTTCATCCAGAGTGATCATGGGCCTCTTTGCTGCATCTCTGATATGAGAGAGACAGAGAGATAGATAGATAGAGATATATATATAGATAGAGATATATATACAGATATATATAGATAGAGAGAGACAGAGACTGAGACAGTTGATGATATGGAGAGAGAGGGGGACAGAGACAGTTGATGATATGGAGAGAGAGGGGGACAGAGACAGTTGATGATATGGAGAGAGAGAGGGGGGACAGAGACAGTTGATGATATGGAGAGAGATAGGGGGACAGAGACAGTTGATGATATGGAGAGAGAGGGGGGACAAAGACAGTTGATGATATGGAGAGAGAGAGGGGGACAGAGACAGTTGATGATATGGAGAGAGAGGGGACAGAGACAGTTGATGATATGGAGAGAGAGAGGGGGACAGAGACAGTTGATGAAATGGAGAGAGAGAGGGGGACTGAGACAGTAGAGGATATGGAGAGAGAGGGGACAGAGACAGTTGATGATATGGAGAGAGAGAGGGGGACTGAGACAGTAGATGATATGGAGAGAGAGGGGGACAGAGACAGTTGATGATATGGAGAGAGAGGGGACAGAGACAGTTGATGATATGGAGAGAGAGAGGGGGACAGAGACAGTTGATGATATGGAGAGAGAGAGGGGGACAGAGACAGTAGATGATATGGAGAGAGAGAGAGAGGGGGACAGAGACAGTTGATGATATGGAGAGAGAGAGAGGGGGACAAAGACAGTAGATGATATGGAGAGAGAGGGGGGACAGAGACAGTTGATGATATGGAGAGAGAGAGGGGGACAGAGACAGTTGATGATATGGAGAGAGAGAGGGGGACAGAGACAGTTGATGATATGGAGAGAGAGAGGGGGACAGAGACAGTTGATGATATGGAGAGAGAGAGGGGGACTGAGACAGTAGAGGATATGGAGAGAGAGGGGGGACAGAGACAGTTGATGATATGGAGAGAGAGAGGGGGACAGAGACAGTTGATGATATGGAGAGAGAGAGGGGGACAGAGACAGTTGATGATATGGAGAGAGAGAGAGGGGGACAGAGACAGTTGATGATATGGAGAGAGAGAGAGGGGACAGAGACAGTTGATGATATGGAGAGAGAGAGGGGGACAGAGACAGTTGATGATATGGAGAGAAAGGGGACAGAGACAGTTGATGATAGGGAGAGAGAGAGGGGGACTGAGACAGTAGAGGATATGGAGAGAGAGGGGGGACAGAGACAGTTGATGATATGGAGAGAGAGAGGGGGACAGAGACAGTTGATGATATGGAGAGAGAGAGGGGGACAGAGACAGTTGATGATATGGAGAGAGAGGGGGACAGAGACAGTAGATGATATGGAGAGAGAGAGAGAGGGGGACAGAGACAGTAGATGATATGGAGAGAGAGAGGGGGACGGAGACAGTAGATGATATGGAGAGAGAGGGGGGACAGAGACAGTTGATGATATGGAGAGAGAGAGGGGGACTGAGACAGTAGAGGATATGGAGAGAGAGGGGGGACAGAGACAGTTGATGATATGGAGAGAGAGAGGGGGACAGAGACAGTTGATGATATGGAGAGAGAGAGGGGGACAGAGACAGTTGATGATATGGAGAGAGAGGGGGACAGAGACAGTAGATGATATGGAGAGAGAGAGAGAGGGGGACAGAGACAGTAGATGATATGGAGAGAGAGAGGGGGACGGAGACAGTAGATGATATGGAGAGAGAGGGGGGACAGAGACAGTTGATGATATGGAGAGAGAGAGGGGGACTGAGACAGTAGAGGATATGGAGAGAGAGGGGGGACAGAGACAGTTGATGATATGGAGAGAGAGGGGACAGAGACAGTTGATGATATGGAGAGAGAGAGGGGGACTGAGACAGTAGAGGATATGGAGAGAGAGGGGGGACAGAGACAGTTGATGATATGGAGAGAGAGAGGGGGACAGAGACAGTTGATGATATGGAGAGAGAGAGGGGGACAGAGACAGTAGATGATATGGAGAGAGAGAGAGAGGGGGACAGAGACAGTAGATGATATGGAGAGAGAGAGGGGGACTGAGACAGTAGATGATATGGAGAGAGAGGGGGGACAGAGACAGTTGATGATATGGAGAGAGAGAGGGGGACTGAGACAGTAGAGGATATGGAGAGAGAGGGGGGACAGAGACAGTTGATGATATGGAGAGAGAGAGGGGGACAGAGACAGTTGATGATATGGAGAGAGAGGGGGGGACAGAGACAGTTGATGATATGGAGAGAGAGAGGGGGACAGAGACAGTTGATGATATGGAGAGAGAGAGGGGGACAGAGACAGTTGATGATATGGAGAGAGAGGGGGACAGAGACAGTTGATGATATGGAGAGAGAGGGGACAGAGACAGTTGATGATATGGAGAGAGAGAGGGGGACTGAGACAGTTGATGATATGGAGAGAGAGAGGGGGACAGAGACAGTTGATGATATGGAGAGAGAGGGGGGACAGAGACAGTTGATGATATGGAGAGAGAGGGGGGACAGAGACAGTTGATGATATGGAGAGAGAGAGGGGACAGAGACAGTTGATGATATGGAGAGAGTGTGGGGGACAGAGACAGTTGATGATATGGAGAGAGAGAGGGGACAGAGACAGTTGATGATATGGAGAGAGTGAGGGGGACAGAGACAGTTGATGATATGGAGAGAGAGAAGGGGACAGAGACAGTTGATGATATGGAGAGAGAGGGGGGACAGAGACAGTTGATGATATGGAGAGAGAGAGGGGACAGAGACAGTTGATGATATGGAGAGAGTGAGGGGGACAGAGCCAGTTGATGATATGGAGAGAGAGAGGGGGACAGAGACAGTTGATGATATGGAGAGAGAGAGGGGGACAGAGACAGTTGATGATATGGAGAGAGAGGGGGACAGAGACAGTTGATGATATGGAGAGAGAGGGGACAGAGACAGTTGATGATATGGAGAGAGAGGGGGACAGAGACAGTAGAGGATATGGAGAAAGAGGGGACAGAGACAGTTGACGATATGGAGAGAGAGAGGGGACAGAGACAGTTGATGATATGGAGAGAGAGAGGGGGACTGAGACAGTAGAGGATATGGAGAGAGAGGGGGGACAGAGACAGTTGATGATATGAGGAGAGAGAGGGGGACAGAGACAGTTTATGAGATGGAGAGAGAGGGGGGACAGAGACAGTTGATGATATGGAGAGAGAGAGGGGGACTGAGACAGTAGAGGATATGGAGAGAGAGGGGGGGCAGAGACAGTTGATGATATGGAGAGAGAGAGGGGGACTGAGACAGTAGAGGATATGGAGAGAGAGAGGGGGACTGAGACAGTAGATGATATGGAGAGAGAGGGGGGGACAGAGACAGTTGATGATATGGAGAGAGAGAGGGGGACAGAGACAGTTGATGATATGGAGAGAGAGGGGGACAGAGACAGTTGATGATATGGAGAGAGAGGGGACAGAGACAGTTGATGATATGGAGAGAGAGAGGGGGACAGAGACAGTTGATGATATGGAGAGAGAGGGGGACAGAGACAGTTGATGATATGGAGAGAGAGGGGACAGAGACAGTTGATGATATGGAGAGAGAGAGGGGGACAGAGACAGTTGATGATATGGAGAGAGAGGGGGGACAGAGACAGTAGATGATATGGAGAGAGAGAGGGGGACAGAGACAGTTGATGATATGGAGAGAGAGGGGGGGACAGAGACAGTTGATGATATGGAGAGAGAGAGGGGGACAGAGACAGTAGATGATATGGAGAGAGAGGGGGGACAGAGACAGTAGATGATAGGGAGAGAGAGAGGGGACAGAGACAGTTGATGATATGGAGAGAGAGAGGGGGACAGAGACAGTTGATGATATGGAGAGAGAGGGGGGACAGAGACAGTTGATGATATGGAGAGAGAGAGGGGGACAGAGACAGTAGATGATATGGAGAGAGATGGGCGACAGAGACAGTTGATGATATGGAGAGAGAGTGGGGGCCAGTGACAGTAGATGATATGGAGAGAGAGAGGGGGACAGAGACAGTTGATGATATGGAGAGAGAGGGGGGACAGAGACAGTTGATGATATGGAGAGAGAGAGCGGGGGGGACAGAGAACGTTGATGATATGGTGAGAGAGAGGGGGACAGAGACAGTATATGATATGGAGAGAGAGAGGAGGACAGAGACAGTTGATGATATGGAGAGAGAGAGGGGGACAGAGACAGTTGATGATATGGAGAGAGAGGGGGGACAGAGACAGTTGATGATATGGAGAGAGAGGGGGGACAGAGACAGTTGATGATATGGAGAGAGAGGGGGACAGAGACAGTTGATGATATGGAGAGAGGGGGGGGACAGAGACAGTTGATGATATGGAGAGAGAGAGGGGGACTGAGACAGTAGAGGATATGCAGAGAGAGGGGGGGACAGAGACAGTAGATGAGATGGAGAGAGAGATGGGACAGAGACAGTTGATGATATGGAGAGAGAGAGGGGGACAGAGACAGTAGATGATATGGAGAGAGAGAGGGGACAGAGACCATTGATGATATGGAGAGAGAGAGAGAGGGGGACAGAGACAGTAGAGGATTCGGAGAGAGAGAGGGGGACAGAGACAGTAGATGATATGGAGAGAGAGAGGGGACAGAGACCATTGATGATATGGAGAGAGAGAGAGAGAGGGGGACAGAGACAGTAGAGGATATGGAGAGAGAGAGGGGGACAGAGACAGTAGATGATATGGAGAGAGAGGGGGACAGAGACAGTTGATGATATGGAGAGAGAGAGGGGGACTGAGACAGTAGAGGATATGGAGAGAGAGAGGGGGACAGAGACAGTAGATGATATGGAGAGAGAGGGGGGACAGAGACAGTAGATGATATGGAGAGAGAGGGGGACAGAGACAGTTGATGATATGGAGAGAGAGGGGGACAGAGACAGTAGAGGATATGGAGAGAGAGAGGGGGACAGAGACAGTAGATGATATGGAGAGAGAGTGGGGACAGAGACAGTAGATGATATGGAGAGAGAGGGGGACAGAGACAGTTGATGATATGGAGAGAGAGAGGGACAGAGACAGTTGAGGATATGGAGAGAGAGAGGGGGACAGAGACAGTTGATGATATGGAGAGAGAGAGGGGGACTGAGACAGTAGAGGATATGGAGAGAGAGAGTAGGGGACTGAGACAGTAGATGATATGGAGAGAGAGGGGGGGACAGAGACAGTTGATGATATGGAGAGAGAGAGGGGGACAGAGACAGTTGATGATATGGAGAGAGAGGGGGACAGAGACAGTTGATGATATGGAGAGAGAGGGGACAGAGACAGTTGATGATATGGAGAGAGAGAGGGGGACAGAGACAGTTGATGATATGGAGAGAGAGGGGGACAGAGACAGTTGATGATATGGAGAGAGAGGGGACAGAGACAGTTGATGATATGGAGAGAGAGAGGGGGACAGAGACAGTTGATGATATGGAGAGAGAGGGGGGACAGAGACAGTAGATGATATGGAGAGAGAGAGGGGGACAGAGACAGTTGATGAGATGGAGAGAGAGGGGGGGACAGAGACAGTTGATGATATGGAGAGAGAGAGGGGGACAGAGACAGTAGATGATATGGAGAGAGAGGGGGGACAGAGACAGTAGATGATAGGGAGAGAGAGAGGGGACAGAGACAGTTGATGATATGGAGAGAGAGAGGGGGACAGAGACAGTTGATGATATGGAGAGAGAGGGGGGACAGAGACAGTTGATGATATGGAGAGAGAGAGGGGGACAGAGACAGTAGATGATATGGAGAGAGAGAGGGGGACAGAGACAGTTGATGATATGGAGAGAGAGGGGGGACAGAGACAGTTGATGATATGGAGAGAGAGAGCGGGGGGGACAGAGACCGTTGATGATATGGTGAGAGAGAGGGGGACAGAGACAGTATATGATATGGAGAGAGAGAGGAGGACAGAGACAGTTGATGATATGGAGAGAGAGAGGGGGACAGAGACAGTTGATGATATGGAGAGAGAGGGGGGACAGAGACAGTTGATGATATGGAGAGAGAGGGGGGACAGAGACAGTTGATGATATGGAGAGAGAGGGGGACAGAGACAGTTGATGATATGGAGAGAGAGGGGACTGAGACAGTAGATGATATGGAGAGAGGGGGGGGACAGAGACAGTTGATGATATGGAGAGAGAGAGGGGGACTGAGACAGTAGAGGATATGGAGAGAGAGGGGGGGACAGAGACAGTAGATGAGATGGAGAGAGAGATGGGACAGAGACAGTTGATGATATGGAGAGAGAGAGGGGGACAGAGACAGTAGATGATATGGAGAGAGAGAGGGGACAGAGACCATTGATGATATGGAGAGAGAGAGAGAGGGGGACAGAGACAGTAGAGGATATGGAGAGAGAGAGGGGGACAGAGACAGTAGATGATATGGAGAGAGAGAGGGGACAGAGACCATTGATGATATGGAGAGAGAGAGAGAGGGGGACAGAGACAGTAGAGGATATGGAGAGAGAGAGGGGGACAGAGACAGTAGATGATATGGAGAGAGAGGGGGACAGAGACAGTTGATGATATGGAGAGAGAGAGGGGACTGAGACAGTAGAGGATATGGAGAGAGAGGGGGGACAGAGACAGTAGATGATATGGAGAGAGAGGGGGACAGAGACAGTTGATTATATGGAGAGAGAGGGGGACAGAGACAGTAGAGGATATGGAGAGAGAGAGGGGGACAGAGACAGTAGATGATATGGAGAGAGAGTGGGGACAGAGACAGTAGATGATATGGAGAGAGAGGGGGACAGAGACAGTTGATGATATGGAGAGAGAGAGGGACAGAGACAGTTGAGGATATGGAGAGAGAGAGGGGGACAGAGACAGTTGATGATATGGAGAGAGAGAGGGGGACTGAGACAGTAGAGGATATGGAGAGAGAGGGGGGGACAGAGACAGTAGATGAGATGGAGAGAGAGAGGGGACAGAGACCATTGATGATATGGAGAGAGAGCGAGAGGGGGACAGAGACAGTAGAGGATATGGAGAGAGAGAGGGGGACAGAGACAGTAGATGATATGGAGAGAGAGAGGGGGGGGGGACAGAGACAGTAGATGATATGGAGAGAGAGAGAGGGGGACAGACAGTAGATGATATGGTGAGAGAGAGGGGGACAGAGACAGTAGATGAGATGGAGAGAGAGGGGGGACAGAGACAGTAGATGATATGGTGAGAGAGAGGGGGACAGAGACAGTAGATGATATGGAGAGAGAGGGGGGACAGAGACAGTAGATGATATGGTGAGAGAGAGGGGGACAGAGACAGTAGATGATATGGAGAGATAGGGGGGACAGAGACAGTAGATGATATGGAGAGAGAGGGGGGACAGAGACAGTAGATGAGATGGAGAGAGAGAGGGGACAGAGACAGTTGATGATATGGTGAGAGAGGGGGGACAGAGACCGTTGATGATATGGAGAGAGAGGGGGACAGAGACAGTTGATGATATGGAGAGAGAGAGAAAGGGGGACAGTAGATGATATGGAGAGAGAGGGGGGGACAGAGACAGTAGATGAGATGGTGAGAGAGAGGGGGACAGAGACAGTAGATGAGATGGAGAGAGAGGGTGGACAGAGACAGTAGATGATATGGTGAGAGAGAGGGGGACAGAGACAGTAGATGAGATGGAGAGAGAGAGGGGGACAGAGACAGTAGATGATATGGAGAGAGAGGGGGGACAGAGACAGTTGATGATATGGAGAGAGAGAGGGACAGAGACCGTTGATGATATGGTGAGAGAGAGGGGGACAGAGACCGTTGATGAGATGGAGAGAGAGAGGGGACAGAGACAGTTGATGATATGGAGAGAGAGGGGGGACAGAGACAGTAGATGATAGGGAGAGAGAGAGGGGGACAGAGACAGTAGATTATATGGAGAGAGAGGGGGACAGAAACAGTAGATGATATGGAGAGAGAGGGGGGACAGAGAAAGTAGATGATATGGAGAGAGAGAGGGGGACAGAGACAGAGAGAGGGGACAGAGAGTAAATAATATGGAGAGAGAGGGGACAGACAGTAGAGGATATGGAGAGAGAGACGGGGACAGAGACAGTAAATGATATGGAGAGAGAGGGGGACAGAGACAGTAAATGATATAGAGAGAGAGAAGATATGGAGAGAGAGAGAGAGGACAGTAGAGGATATGGAGAGAGAGAGAGGGGGACAGAGACCGTAAATGATATGGAGAGAGAGAGGACAGTAGAGGATATGGAGAGAGAAAGGACAGTAGAGGATATGGAGAGAGAGAGAGAGGACAGTAGAGTATATGGAGAGAGAGAGAGAGGGGGGGGGGGGACAGAGACAGTAAAGGATATGGAGAGAGAGAGAGGACAGTAGAGAATATGGAGAGAGAGAGAGAGAGAGAGAGAGAGAGGGGGACAGAGACAGTAAAGTATATGGAGAGAGCGAGAGGACAGTAGAGAATATGGAGAGAAAGAGAGGACAGTAGAGGATATGGAGAGAGAGAGGGAGAGTGGTCTTGTCCTACAATCCCCTCCTCTCCCCCCTTATTTTCCTCAATCACTTCCTGATTCCTCTGTTGTCTTGTTGCACTTCCTGTGAGGAACCCCGGGCAGCCATATTGTTTTTGTCCGTGGGTCTTATTTATGTAGATGAGTGACAGGCCTGTACCGGTGTACTGTCTGACCCATGTCATCCACCCAACCTTCTCCTCTATCCATCAATCTGTGTGTGTGATACAGGATGGACACAGCTAGCTTCCTCTGTCGGTAAATTGTCAGACAGAAATACAGTATGGATGTTTTCCTTGTAAATTACTCCAAGTGAGTCTATTTAGGATCGTTGTCCTCCTACACGCAACACTTTACAGTGCTTCCCCTTTAAAATGTGTATATACATTTACTTGTTAAGGGAGTGTGTGCAGGAGGCTAAATTTGTGTGTGTGTGTGTGTGTGTGTGCGCGCTTGCTCGTGTGTGAGTGTCGGCTGGGTGCCTGACCCATGGTTTCGGTCTTCTGTCTGTTGCAGGTATTGATGCCAACATCACAGACTGCCAGGGAAGGACAGCTCTGGAGATCCTCAGAGAACACCCCGCACAGAAGTCCCAGCAAATCACTGCACTCATGCAAGGTACCACACATTAATACACATGCATTAACATACACACACATTAACATACACACATTAACATACACACATTAACATACACATGCATTAACATACACACATTAACATACACACATTAACATACACACATTAACATGCACATATTAACATACACACATTAACATACACACACATTAACATACACACACGTACCCATGTGTGGATATACCGCTCTCTCTCTCCCTCGTTGTGACAGTGTACGTGGTTGTTTAGAGTGCCTGGGGGTGTAGTGTCCGGATGTGTACAGATTGTGTGCAGATTGAGACAAGTCGTTCCAGGAAGTTTATTTGTCCAATGGGGAACACGAACAATGTGAGACCTCTGTGTTGCTCTTCCTATACACAGGGGGGGGGGGGGGGGGGAAGACAATGTTTCAGCCATTGTCTTCTGCTCTCAGAGAACGATGCACTGTTGTAACTAGTCCTGAGTTGTTAGTGTAGGATAATGACTTCACGGGTTAACTCATTGAGTGGCCTGGTTATCTGCAGTTATGGCTAAGCCCCTAGAAAGACTCTGGGGTGTTCTGTAGGAGTGAGTGGTTTTGGGTTTGTGGATGTGAATTTGGATGTCTTGGTTGTCCTTTTCAAGTCAAACTTTATTTGTCACATGCGCCGAACACAACAAGTGTAGACCTTACCGTGAAATGCTTACATACAAGCCCTTAACCAACAGTGCAGTTCAATAACTGTTTACCAAGTAGATAAAAATAAAAAGTAACACAATAAGAATAACAATAACGAAGCTACATACAGGGGGCACCGGTACCGAGTCAGTGTGGTGGGGTACAGGCTAGTTGAGGTGATTTGTACATGTAGGTGGGGGTGAAGTGACTATGCATAGATAATAAACAGCGAGTAGCAGCAGTGTACAGAAGGAAGGGGTCAATGTAAATTGTCCGGTGGCGATTTGACTAATTGTTCAGCAGTCTAATGGCTTGAGGGTAGAAGCTGTTGATGAGCCTTTTGGTCCTAGACTTGGCGCTCCGGAACCGCCGTGCGGTAGCAGAGATAACAGTCTTGGCCCCAGTGATGTACTGGGCCGTACGCACTACCCTTTGTAGCGCCTTACTGTCAGATGCCGAGCAGTTGCTATACCAGGTCGGTGATGCAACCGGTCAGGATGCTCTCGATGGTGCAGCTGTAGAACCTTTTGACGATCTGGGGACCCATCTTTTCAGTCTCCTGAGGGGGAAAAGGTGTTGTCGTGCCCCCTTCATGACTGTCTTGGTGTGTTTGGACCATGATAGTTCGTTGGCAATGTGGACACCAAGGAACTTGACTCCCGACCCGCTCCACTTCAGCCCCGTTGATATTAATGGGGGCCTATTTGACCCACCTTTTCTTGTAGTCCACGATCCTCTCATTTGTCTTGTTCACATTGAGGGAGAGGTTGTTGTCCTGGCACCACACTGCCAGTTCCCTGACCTCCTCCCTATATGCTGTCTCATTGCTGTCGGTGATCAGGCCTACCACTGTTGTGTGATGATGGTGTCGGAGTCATGTTTGGCCACGCAATCGTGGGTGAACAGGGAATACAGGAGGGGACCAAGTACACACCCCTGAGGAGACCCAGTGTTAAGGATCAGCGTGGCAGACGTGTTGTTGCCTACTATTACCACTTGGGGGAGGCCCATCCGGAAGTCCAGGATCCATTTGCAGTGGGAGGTGTTTAGTCCCAGAATCCTTAGCTTAGTGATGAACGTCGTGGGCGCTATGGTGTTGAACGCTGAGCTGTAGTTAATGAACAGTATTCTCACATAGGTGTCCAGTTGAGAAAGGGCAGTGTGGAGTGCGATTGAGATTGCGTCATCTGTGGATTGGTTGGGGCGTTATGTGAATTGGAGTGGGTCTAGGGTGTCTGGGAGATTACTGATGTGAGCCATGACCAGCCTTTCAAAGCACTTCATGGCTACCAAAGTGACAGCCAAAGGGCGGTAATCATTTAGGCAGGTTACATTTGTTTCCTTGGGCACAGGGACTATGATGGTCTGCTTGAAACATGTAGGTATTACAGACTCG
>NC_092179.1:22451863-22506863 GCF_045791955.1 Oncorhynchus clarkii lewisi
AGGGAGAGAGGGTGTTGTGGAGAAAGGAGGAGAGAGGGAGGGAGGGAGGGAGGGTGTTGTGGAGAAAGGAGGAGAGAGGGTGTTGTGGAGAAAGGAAGGGAGAGAGGGTGTGGTGGTGAAAGGAGGAGAGAGGGCGTTGTGGAGAAAAAAGGAGAGAGGGAGGGCGAGAGGGTGTTGTGGAGAAAGGAGGAGAGAGGGTGTTGTGGAGAAAGGAGGAGAGAGGGACGGAGAAAGGAGGAGAGAGGGTGTTGTGGAGAAAGGAGGAGAGAGGGAGGGAGAGAGGGTGTGGTGGAGAAAGGAGGAGAGAGGGAGGGAGGGAGAGTGGTGCTTTCAGCTCTATCGGGTCTGTGAATGCCAGTGAACGAGGGCAGACCAGAGGAACTACTTCCTGGATTAGAACGCCGCCACACAGAGAGGAACATATTAAGGTGTTGATGTGTATTTGGCCAGGTCTGCTCTCTTTAGTTCATTTGGTCAGCAGAAACAAACCCAGTTTGATCCATCATCATTATGTACTGTAGTACTCTGTCTCTAGCTGTTTTCACTGAAGGAAATACCATCGGTGAGCAGGTCACTCCAAGATGTGTGTGTGTCACAGTGGCAGAAGCTGATTCCAAAAGAGGCCATGGAGAAAAGTAGATTGAAAGAGAGAGAGTGATGGAGAAAGATGCTTTTTCTCTTTTGACTTCAGCTCTCTTTCTCACCTCTCCATTCTTTAACAGCCTTACATGTCACAATTAACTAGGATTGTTGAAAACATTTTTTTTTGCTCCCTTCCTTTGACGTTCCACAATCTCCTCTCCCTCTCTCCCCATATCTCCCCGTATCTCTCCCATCTCCTCTCTACCCATATCTCACCTCTCTCCCCATATCTCCCCGTATCTCTCCCATCTCCTCTCTACCCATATCTCACATCTCTCTCCCCATATCTCCCATCTCTCTCTCATCTCCCCTCTCTCTCCCCCCCTCTCTCTCCCCCCCTCTCTCTCCCTATATAATCTCTCTCCTCTCCCTCTCTCTCTCCCATCTCCCCTCTCTCTCCCCTTATAATCTCTCTCCTCTCCCTCTCCCTCTCCCATCTCCCCTCTCTCTCCCCTCTCTCTCTCTCTACCCATATCTCCCCTCCCTCTCTCTCTCTCTCTCTCTCTCTCTCTCTCTCTCTATCCCATCTCCCCTCTCTCCCCCCTCTCTCTCTCCCATCTCCCCTCTCTCTCTCCCCTCTCTCTCTCTACCCATATCTCCCTCTCTCTCTCTCTCTCTCTCTCTCTCTCTCTCTCTCTCTCTCTCTCTCTCTCTTCTCCCTCTCCCATCTCCCCTCTCTCTCTCCCCTCTCTCTCTCTACCCATATCTCCTCTCTCTCTCTCTCTCTCTCTCTCTCTCTCTCTCCCCATCTCTCTCTCTCTCTTCTCCCTCTCCCATCTCCCCTCTCTCCCTCCCCTCTCTCTCTCTACCCATATCTCCCCTCTCTCTCTCCCTCTCCCCCATCTCCCCTCTCTCTCTCCTCTCTCTCCCTCTCCCCCATCTCCCCTCTCTCTCTCCCCGCTCTCTCTCTACCCATATCCGCTCTCTCTCTACCCATATCCCCTCTCTCTCTCCCCTCTCCCCCCGCCCTCTCTCTCTCTCTCTCTCCCATCTCCCCTCTCTCTCCTCATATATCCCCTCTCTCTCTCTTCCTCCCCATATATCCCCTCTCTCTCCCATCTCCCCTCTCTCTCTCCCCCTCTCTCTCCTCATATATTCCCTCTCTCTCTCTTCCCCCCCATATATCCCCTCTCTCTCCCCTTGTAATCTCACTCCTCTCCCTCGTCTCTCCTTCGCTCCCTCTACTCCTCCCTCTCCCCCATCTCCTTTCCCCCTCCTCCTCCTCCCCAGATGATGCTGTGACAGGGGAGCTCTCCAAGCTGCTGAATGAGATGAAGATGTGTCGGGACAGAGACTACTCCTTTGAGGTGTGTCATCTCTCTTCATCTTTGTCTTATAGATCCTTGTGTTGTCTTTGGAATCATTGCTGATGCTTGTGGTGATAAAACCAAGTAATTAAATTACTACCCCACTCTACTCTACTCTACTCTACTTAGGAGCTCTGCCAGACCATCTCATCCCACTCTCATTCAATGGAGAGCTTTGGCAGCGGTCACCTATCAGACGAGGAGCGACACAGTAACGGCACCCTGAGCAGAGTCAGAAAGGTGAGCACCATTTTGGATCAGGGAGGGAGGATGGGACCAGGGGTAATCAAGGGGGATGTGGAGGGTGAGCACCATTTTGGATCAGGGAGGGAGGATGAGATCAGGGGTAATCAAGGGGGATGTGGAGGGTGAGCACCATTTTGGATCAGGGAGGGTGGATGGGACCAGGGGTAATCAAGGGGGATGTGGAGGGTGGATGGGACCATTTTGGATCAGGGAGGGTGGATGGGACCAGGGGTAATCAAGGGGGATGTGGAGGGTGAGCACCATTTTGGATCAGGGAGGGAGGATGAGACCAGGGGTAATCAATGGGGATGTGGAGGGTGGATGGGACCAGGGGTAATCAAGGGGGATGTGGAGGGTGAGCACCATTTTTGATCAGGGAGGGAGGATGAGACCAGGGGTAATCAATGGGGATGTGGAGGGTGAGCACCATTTTGGTTCAGGGAGCGAGGATGAGACCAGGGGTAATCAATGGGGATGTGGAGGGTGAGCACCATTTTGGATCAGGGAGGGAGGATGAGACCAGGGGTAATCAAGGGGGATGTGGAGGGTGAGCACCATTTTGGACCAGGGAGGGTGGATGGGACCAGGGGTAATCAAGGGGGATGTGGAGGGTGAGCACCATTTTGGATCAGGGAGGGAGGATGAGACCAGGGGTAATCAATGGGGATGTGGAGGGTGAGCACCATTTTGGATCAGGGAGGGAGGATGAGACCAGGGGTAATCAATGGGGATGTGGAGGGTGAATGGGACCATTTTGGATCAGGGAGGGTGGATGGGACCAGGGGTAATCAAG
Organism: Oncorhynchus clarkii lewisi; assembly: GCF_045791955.1. NCBI lineage: Eukaryota > Metazoa > Chordata > Actinopteri > Salmoniformes > Salmonidae > Oncorhynchus > Oncorhynchus clarkii. Next base: position 22,454,852 of record NC_092179.1, read on the forward strand.
GGGGATGTGGAGGGTGAGCACCATTTTGGATCAGGGAGGGAGGATGAGACCAGGGGTAATCAATGGGGATGTGGAGGGTGAGCACCATTTTGGATCAGGGAGGGAGGATGAGACCAGGGGTAATCAATGGGGATGTGGAGGGTGGATGGGACCATTTTGAATCAGGGAGGGTGGATGGGACCAGGGGTAATCAAGGGGGATGTGGAGGGTGAGCACCATTTTGGATCAGGGAGGGTGGATGGGACCAGGGGTAATCAATGGGGATGTGGAGGGCGGATGGGACCATTTTGGATCAGGGAGGGTGGATGGGACCAGGGGTAATCAAGGGGGATGTGGAGGGTGAGCACCATTTTGGATCAGGGAGGGAGGATGAGACCAGGGGTAATCAATGGGGATGTGGAGGGTGAGCACCATTTTGGATCAGGGAGGGTGGATGGGACCAGGGGTAATCAATGGGGATGTGGAGGGCGAGGACCATTATCACAGTTTTGTGTCTGTGGTATCGTACCGTCGTATTGTTATTCTTAGATTGGAAAACCATGTTCTACTGCATCACTCTGGGGTCCATTACTGTAGTAGCATTTAGTCACCAGGAGAGGGCAGCCTCAGACACGCTATAAGGCAGACATGTTTACTGAGCAAAAACATAAACTCAACATTCAACAATTTCAAAGATTTTACTGGGTTACCGTTCATGTAAGGAAATCAGTCAATTTAAATAAATAAATTAGGGCCTGATCTTTTGATTTCACATGACTGGGAAAACAGAAACATCTATTAGTCACAGATACCTTAAACAAAAAGTAGGGGCAGAGATCAGAAAACCAGTCAGCATCTGGTGTGACCACAATTTGCCTCACGCTGCCTCACGCTGCGAATAGAGTTGATCAGGATGATGATTGTGGGCTGTGGAATGTTGTCCCTCTCCTCATCAATTTCTGTGTGAAGTTGCTGGATATTGGTGGGGACTCGAACACACTGTCGTACACGTCGATCCAGTTAATCTCATACGTGCTCAATGGGTGACCTGTCTGGGTATGCAGGCCATGAAGGAACTGGGACATTTTCAGCTTCCAGGAATTGTGTACAGATCCTTGCGACATGCTGAAACATGAGGTGATGGCAACGGATGAATGGCATGACAACGGGCCTCAGGAACCATCAATAAATACACGTGTTTATTGTCCATAGCTTATGCCTGTCCATACCATAACCTCACCGCCACCATGGAGCACTCTGTTCACAACGTTGACATCAGAAAACTGCTCGCCCACACAACGCCATCTGACCGGTACAGTTGAAACCAGGATGAATTTGTGAAGAGTACACTTGTCCAGCGTCCCAGCGTGCCAGTGGCCATCGAAGATGAGCATTTGCCCACTGAAGTCTGTTACGACGCTGAACTGCAGTCAGGTCATGACCCTGGTGAGGACGACGAGCACGCAGATGAGCTTCCCTGAGACGGTTTCTGACAGTTTGTGCAGAAATTCTTCAGTTGTGCAAACCCACAGTTTCATCAGCTGTCCGGGTGGCTGGTCTCAGACGATCCAGCAGGTGAAGAAGCTGGATGTGAAGGTCCTGGGTTGGCGTGTTTGCACATGGTCTGCGCTTGTGAGGCCTGTTGGACGTACTGCCAAATTCTCTAAAATGACATTGGAGGTGGCTTATGGTAGAGAAATTAATATTACATTCTCTGGCAACTGCTCTGGTGGACATCCCTTCAGTCAGCATGCCAATTGCACACTCCCTCAAAACTTGAGACATCTGTGGCAATATGTTGTGTGACAAAACTGCACATTTTAGAGTGGCCTTTTATTGTCCCCAGCACAAGGTGCACCTGTGTAATGATCATGCTGTTTAATCATCTTCTTGATATCCCACACCTGTCAGGTGGTGGATTGTCATGTCAAAGGATACATTCTCACTAACAAGGATGTGAACAAAATATTAGAGAAATACGTTTTTCGTTCTTATGGAACATTTCTGGGATTGCTTATTTCAGATCATGTATTTGGGGAGTTTCTCCCTTCTCTGCAGATCCACTTAAGCTCTGTCAGGTTGGATGGGGGGGTCTCTCCAGAGATGTTTGATCGGGTTCAAGTCTGGGCTCTGGCTGGGCCACTCAACCATAAAGGCCTGATAGGTGGAGCGCTGCAGAAATGGTTATCCTTCTGGAATATTCCACCATCTCCACAGAGGAGCTCTGTCAGAGTGACCATTGTGTTCTTGGTCACCTCCCAGACCAAGGCCCTTTTCCCCTGATTGCTCAGTTTGGCCGGGCGGCCAGCTCTAGGAAGAATCTTGGTGGTTCCAAACTTCTTCAATTTAAGAATGATGTAGGCCACTGTGTTCTTGGTGACCTTCAATGCTGCAGACATTTTTTGGTACCCTTCCCCAGATCTGTGCCCAACACAAGCTCTTATGACAATTCCTTCCACCTCATGGCTTGGTTTTTGCTGCATGCACTGTCAACTGTGGGACCTTATATAGGCAGGCGTGGGCCTTTCCAAATCATGTCCAATCAATAAGATTTACCACAGGTGGACTCCAAGTTGAAGAAACATCTCAAGGATGAACAATGGAAACAGGATGCACCTGAGCTCAATTTCAAGTCTCATAGCAAAGGGTCTGAATACTTATGTAAATAAGGTATTCCTGTTTTAAATGTCTAATACATTTGCTAAAATAAAAATAAACTGTTTTCGCTTTGTAATTATGGGGTATTGTGTGTAGATTGATGAGGGAAAAAATGAATTCAATCCATTTTAGAATAAGGCTGTAACATAACAAAATGTGTAAAAAGGAAGGTGTTGGAATACTTTCAGAATGCACTGTATATTTCTGTTCAGTACAGAACATCCTCCTTCCTTCTGTAAAGTAACCACTGATCTGACATGACTGGATTGGTGAAAGCTATGAAATGGAATCCTTGCTTTACAAATCAGTGATTTTGCTGGAATTCACTTGAAGGAAGGCAGTAAGGTAGGAAGGAAGGGTGCGTGTTTTAGTATTAGAACAAGGCCTAGCTTCACCCCTGAGAGCCGATTGGTAGAAGGGCTTTCATCTCGTTTCTCTCGTTTCCTGGGAGATTGATACCTGTGGCGTTTGGCGCGGCACACTAACAGGAATTGATCTGGTCTGAATCAAACCACTGCCGCTGTGTGTGTGGTGGGAGTGGGTGGCTTGATGGAGCAACAGCCTCTGGGCAGGCCTTGCCTTGGTTTAATAGAAGCACAAACACGTCTCAATCAGTCACACACTGAGGCGACGATGTAGGCGCAAACACACTGAGGCGACGATGTAGGCGCAAACACACACACACACACACACAGAGAGCACATGTAAGGGAGAGGGTTACGTACAGTATGTATTAGATTTTGTGTCTTCATGGTCAGTGTCTGTATGTGTGTGTCTCATACTTATTTGTATGGCTGTCTATGGATCTAGATGTGTGAATGTGTCCCCTGCGCCCATACAGGCCTATGTTCTCATTTGTATTCATGCACCTCCATTAGCATGACACACTGTAAATGTCAGAGAGAAATACAGCATCTGTCCATCAGACAGACTGATGAATAAAAACATGGTCATCTCCCATATCTGCTGTAGGACACACTCATCAACTTCCTGGTTCCAGAGCTGAGGTATAACCATAGACAAAGTGTTGGATGTCTATGCGTGTAGCCCACTGCCCTCCTCACTACGTCTGCTGTACACTACGGAAGGGCCTCGCTGGCTAGTAGCGAAGCCTCTTGGCAACAAATCCACACACTGGTTACTGAATAGAACAAGTCAACAGCCAGGTCACAAATAGGTGCTCGTCATGTTTGTTTAATAATGATGTGACATCAACAAATGACATATCAGGTGTCAATGTGGTGGCCCGTACCGATATGGCCTTGGTGGCCCGTACCAACAAGGCCTTGGTGGCCGTACCGACAAGGCCTTGGTGGCCCGTACCGACATGGCCTTGGTGGTCCGTACCGACAAGGCCTTGGTGGCCCGTACCGACATGGCCTTGGTGGTCCGTACCGACATGGCCTTGGTGGTCCGTACCGACATGGCCTTGGTGGCCCGTACCGACATGGCCTTGGTGGCCCGTACCGACATGGCCTTGGTGGCCCGTACCGACATGGCCTTGGTGGCCCGTACCGACATGGCCTTGGTGGCCTATCGTTTATGTACCGTAAGGGACGTCTGTACTGTTGTCTATAACTTGAATATCTCTTCCATGACAATTCTGTGATTTTCACGTGTGATTGTAAGATGGCCATTGACAATTGACAACACAGTCAAGCCCACACTACCTTAATAGTAGCACACAACAAACCAGCTTTTTCCCCACTAAACATAATACTTTGTGGTGTGAGAAAGTCAGGGAATCCCACTACTCTACCCCCAGGCTTCCAACGGGCCTAGCTCTGACAAATCACGTCTACCGTTCAACAGAGAGCAAGAAATATTCATTAGATGGCACATGCTAATATTATTCCAACAAATGAGTGTATCATCATTCAACTGAGCAGACCTGGAAGGACTCTTGGCAATACAGACCCTGTGAAAAGGGCATATTGTGTGTGTTAGCGTGCACGTGTGTGTATTATTTGTTTGTCAGGATCCCCAGTAGTTTTTGCAGAAGCAGTTGCTGCTCTTCCAGGGGTCCACAAAAAACACTGAACATTGCAAAGTAACAAAACACTGATAGACAAGGAAAGTCACACACATTTAAATACAATTATATACAAACAATGCAACAAAAATTATGTGTGCGTGCTTGTGTTTGTCCTCGCCGTTCCATGAGTTGTATTTTTGAAGGTAATTTTGCTGAGTTCCATGCGATCATGGCTCTGTATACAACTGCGTTGTCGTGAATTTGTTTTGGACTTGGGGACTGTGAAGAGACCCCTGGTGGTATGTCCTGTGGGGTGTGAATGAGTGTCTGAGCTGAATGTTATTTGATTATGCAGACAAACTGGTATTTTTGTCACAGTAATATTTCTCATTAAAACTAGGAGAAGCAGTTAATCTCTTGTCAACCAGTAAAGACTGGCATGCATGTTGTTGATGTTAGTTCTGTATGTGCAGTTAAGCGTTCTGCTTTGTTTATGAGCCAGCTGCAGTTTTGATACTGACTGTTTCCTTGTTTAGAATTTCAGTGAGCTCACTGGCTTTGAGTGCTGTAGAGTGTGAAATCATCCGCATATGTAGGCATTCTAGTTTTGTGTAAGACCAATGGCAAATAATTTGTTAAAATAGAGAAGAGTAGTGGCCCAAGGCAACTGCCCTGAGGGATACCTCATTTTAGATATCTGATGTTAAAGAAGATTCCATTGAAGAACACTCTGGATTCTGTTGGATAAATAACTCTCCAACCATGTGTTGGCAGGTGATGTAAAGCCATACCAAGTGCGTTGTTTTCAATAATAATGTATGATCAATAACATCAAAGGCTGCACTGAAATCTAACAATACAGCTCCAACTATCATCTTATTATCCATTTATTTTAACCAATCATCAGTCATCTGAGTCAGTGCAGTACGAGTTGAGTGTCCTTCTCTATATGCATGCTGAATGTCAGTAGTTAACTTGCTCTCTGAAAAATAGTGTTGTATTTGATCAAACACAATTATCTCCCTCAGTTTACTAAAAACAGGCAGCAAACTGATTGGGCGGCTGTTAGCGCCAGCAAAGGGTGCTTTACTATTTTTAGGCTGTGGAATTACTTTATCTTCCTTCCACACCTGTGGACACACACACTCCTTCAGGCTTTGGTTAAAGATCTAGCCAATAGGGGTGGTGATACAGTCTGCTACCATTCAATAGTTTACCATCAAGGTTGTCTATACCTGGAGGCTTATCATTATTGATGGATAAAAACGTTTTTTCCACCTCTCCCACACTAACTTGACCGAATTGAAAACAGCAATCCTTCTCCTGCATTATTAAATATTTTATACCAAAATATGATGGTTCACTGTTCAATGTTGTCATTTCATTTCTGAGTTTTTCCACTACTAGTGAAAATAGTAATTGAAATGATTAGCAATACCGAAAGGTTTTGTTATGAATGGCTCATCAACTTCAAAGAATGATGGAGATGAATTGGGTTTTCTACCCATGAGATACTCAAATCTCAAATATTTTCCCATTGTTTTTATGTAATTTATCTTTGTTTGGTAATACTTTCTTCTGTTTGTTAAGTTTAGTCACAACAATTCTCAATAGTATGTCGACCAATCAGCTGAGCAGCCTGACTTGTTTGCCACCTCTTTTACATAATTTATTTGAAACATGAAATGTTTCAGTTCGTCATCAATCCAGGGGGCTTTAACAGTTCCCACGGTTAGTTTCTTAACAGGTGCATGCTTGTCAACAATTTGCATGAATCATTTTCAATGTGTGTGCGTGCGTATGTGCGTGCGTGCTTTAAATGAACCGTGTGTATTGAATCTCTCTGCAGCGGCCCACTCCCCCACTTCCCCCAGCCCAGGAGGAAGAGGAGGGGGAGAAGAGCTGTGGCCCTGCTGGGTTCTGGGAGGCCCTCACACCCTGCAACGGTTGTCACAACCTGGGCTTCTCCAGCGTGTCACAGGTACGCACACACACGCACCTCCCCCTTTCACTTGTATTCCTACATAGCCTCTTCCTCCTGTCATTAATATAACTGATAACTATTGTTATGGAGTGCCAGTATACTATGCTATAATTGCCCTGTCTCAATCATAAGTCACTCTAATGGCCTGTTTCCCAGTTTGCATGGCTTGTTGCCTCTGAAACCCTCAGTTAATATACATCACCCAGCAGAATGCAGCTCTGCTGGGCCATGTAGCAATATGTTTATGCATTTCCATGACTAATAGAGCTCAGTGGATGTCGTTTTGCGCTTGGTGTGTATTTGTCGTTGTGTTGCCGTGAGAACCGCATAGTATCTCTCTCGACCACTTGCTCTCTCTTTCACTATCTTTCTCACTATCTATCTTTCTCACTATCTATCTTTCTCACTATCTATCTTTCTCACTATCTATCTTTCTCACTATCTACAGTTGAAGTCGGAACTTTACATACACCTTAGCCAAATACTTTTTAACTCAGTTTTTCACAATTCCTGACATTTAATCCTAGTAGAAATTCCCTGTCTTAGGTCAGTTAGGATCACCACTTTATTTTAAGAATGTGAAATGTCAGAATAAGTGGAGTAGGGAGAATGATTTATTTCAGCTTTTATTTCTTTCATCACATTCTCAGTGGGTCGGAAGTTTACATACACTCAATTAGTATTTAGTAGCAAAGTATTTGGTTGCCTTTAAATTGTTTTACTTGGGTCAAACATTTCGGGTAGCCTTCCACAAGCTTCCCACAATAAGTTGGGTGAATTTTGGCCCATTCCTCCTAACAGAGCTGGTGTAACTGAGTCAGGTTTGTAGGCCTCCTTGCTCGCACACGCTTTTTCAGTTCTGCCCACAAATGTTCTATAGGATTGAAGTCGGGGCTTTGTGATGGCCACTCCAATACCTTGACTTTGTTGTCCTTAAGCCATTTTGCCACAACTTTGGAAGTATGCTTGGGGTCATTGTCCATTTGGAAGACCCATTTGCGACCAAGCTTTAACTTCCTGACTGATGTCTTGAGATGTTGCTTCAATATATCCACATCATTTTCCTGCCTCATAATGCCATTTATTTTGTGAAGTGCACCAGTCCCTCCTGCAGCAAAGCACCCCTACAACATGATGCTGCCATCCCTGTGCTTCACTGTTGGGATGGTGTTCTTCGGCTTGCAAACATCTCTAGGAGACAGCCTTCCTGAGCGATATGACGGCTGAGTGGTCCCATGGTGTTTATACTTGCGTACTATTGTTTGTACAGATGAACGTGGTACCTTCAGGCGTTTGGAAATTGCTCCCAAGGATGAACCAGACTTGTGGATGTCTACAATTTTTTTTTCTGAGATATTGGCAGATTTCTTTTGATTTTCCCATGATGTCAAGCAAAGAGGCACTGAGTTTGAAGGTAGGCCTGGAAATACATCCACAGGTACACCTCAAAATTTACTCAAATGATGTCAATTAGCCTATCAAAAGCTTCTAAAGCCATGACATAATTTTCAGGAATTTTCCAAGCTGTTTAAAGGCACAGTCAACTTAGTGTATGTAAACTTCTGACCCACTGGAATTGTGATACAGTGAATTATAAATGAAATAATCTGTCTGTAATCAATTGTTGGAAAAATGACTTGTGTCATTCACAAAGTAGACGTCCTAACCGACTTGCCAAAACTATAGTTTGTTAACAAGAAATATGTGGAGTGGTTGAAAAACTAGTTTTAATGATTCCATCTAAGTGTATGTAAACTTCTGACTTCAACTGTATCTTTCTCACTATCTTTCTGAATATCTTTTTCTCTCTTCGTTTAGTTTCTCTCTCTTTCGCTCTCCCTTAGTTTTTCTCTTTCTCTTGTTGTCTCCACAACTGGGAAGGGCATCAGTATCCATTCTCCCAGCTCTTTCCCCTCTGTCTCCCCCTTTTCCCCCTCCCTCTCCCCCTCCTGTCCCCCCCCCCCCCTTTCACCCCCTCTGTCCTCCCCCCTCCGGTCTCCCCCTCTGTCCTCCCTATCCGGTCTCCGCCTCTCTCCCCCTCCTGTCTCCCTGTCTCCCCCTCTTTCCCTTCCCTCGCTCCCCCTCTGTCTCCCCCCTCATGTCTCCCTCTTCTGTCTTCCCCCTCTCCCCCTCCTGTCTCCACCCTCTGTCCCCCCTCTTCCCTCCTGTGTTTGGCCCACAGCCAGGCTAGAGTTAACTATCTATCAACACCTGGGCCTCTGTGTGGTGGGGGATGATGGGCCTGGGATGCAGTCCCTGGCCGATTAGCAGGGTCCACTTTTGGGATTTTGTGTTTGTGTGTTCATTTAGTTCTCAACTGGCCTCGTTTTGGTTTCATCTAGCCCAAAATTCTCCCCACACCTCCTCTCCCTGTCTCCAAGGCAATCAGCTCCCTCCTGATTGGTTTGTCTCTCAACAAGGGAATCAGCTCCCTCCTGATTGGTTTGTCTCTCAACAAGGGAATCATATTACTTATAACAGGATGCTTCAACTAGTCCTGGAACGTTCAAAGTGTTTGTTCAACCAATCAACTACTCAGCACAATCTTCACAAAATATCCATCTGTATTGTTTAATTTCAGAGGTTAAATTGTAAGTAAGGACGCTTTTTCAGCGCCAATGTCCACCACCAAATCAGACTTACTCCACACCTCCTCAGTCTCCCTCCCTTTTTCTCTCCTCCTTCTCTCCATCTGTTCTTCTCTCCTTCCTCCTCTCATCCGTCCGGTCTGTCAAATTGTCAGAGTGATGGCAGTCCCACTGGGCTCTGTTCTCTTCCTCTTTTTAAGTGGTGAAATGTTTCTCTCTCGCTTTCCACTCGGTTTCACCTCTTCGCTTTTTCTCCACAACTTTCTTTCCCTTTGGCCTCACCCCCCCATCTCTCTGTCTCTCTCTCGCCTTCCCTACCTCACCCCCCATCTCTCTGTCTCTCTCTCTCCTTCCCTACATCACCCCACATCTCTCTGTCTCTCTCTCACCTTCCCTACCTCACCCCACATCTCTGTCTCTCTCTCTCCTTCCCTACCTCACCCCCATCTCTCTCTCTCTCTTTCCTTCCCTACCTCACCCCACATCTCTCTGTCTCTCGCTCTCCTTCCCTACCTCACCCCATCTATCTCTCTTTCTCTCCTTCCCTACCTCACCCCACATCTCTCTCTCCTTCCCTACACCAGCCCACATCTCTCTCTCCTTCCCTACATCAGCCCACATCTCTCTCTCTCCTTCCCTACATCAGCCCACATCGCTCTCTCTCCTTCCCTACATCACCCACATCTCTATCTCTCTCCTTCCCTACATCACCCCCCATCTCTCTGTCTCTCTCTCTCCTTCCCTACCTCACCCCCATCTTTCAGTCTCTCTCTCTCTCCTTCCCTACATCACCCCACATCTCTCTCTCTCTCCTTCCCTACATCACCCACATCTCTCTCTCCTTCCCTACATCAGCCCACATCTCTTTCTCCACATTTCTCTCTCACTGTCTGACAGAAGTGTGTTAAGCGCTGTATCGATCGCAGTGGTAGCGAGGTCTCAGCTGTCACTCAAGCTGTCAGTCAGAGAGACGGACTGTACTCTGATGTGTGCTGCAGAGGGTTACTGTAAAAGGCTGCTGTGTGTGTGTGTGTGTGTGTGTGTGTGTGTGTGTGTGTGTGTGTGTGTGTGTGTGTGTGTGTGTGTGTGTGTGTGTGTGTGTGTGTGTGTGTGTGTGTGTGTGTGATAAATAGAGCGAGTGAGGGAGTCAGAGAGAGAGGGATAGAAAGAGAGCATTTAGTCGTAACCACAGAAGCAACGCCAAGACATCATCAAACATCTTTCATTGCCACAGTTCCTATATATGAGCATTGAGGTGGAAAAATGTGTCCTTCTCTGTCGCATGTCTTGCATATGTGTGTTTGAGCGGAGGGGGTTCCATCTCTCTATCTCTCTCGTCACACAGACGTGGATCCTCTGTCCTCTCCATGTGAACGCAGATGCCATGACAACCAAGGACCACTTTAGGTGTGTGTGTTTGGTAAAGCAGTGTGGGGTTCCTTCAGCTGAAAGTACGACGTCTTAGATGGAAACAAAGTAGGAACTTTTTCACTGTGGAGCCCCTGCAGAGAGAATGATGGAGAGGGAGGGGGAGAGGGAGTGGGAGAGAGGGGGAGAGGGAGTGGGAGAGAGGGAGAGAGGGAAGACAAAGGGTCCACACGGTTGCTAGGCAACACAGAAATTCATAAAGTAGCAGGCGTGGGATATCCGCCCACTACAACCATTGACAAATCTGTACCAGATCAGGTCAGGTGCGTCAGAGCACTGCGCAATAACAGACACACACGCATACGGAAACGCACACCCACACACATACGCACAGGAATGCATGGCTGCACGCTGCACGGCTGTACGCACGCAAATTGGGCCTAGTGCTCCCGAGTGGTGCAGCGGTCTAAGGCACTGCATCACAGTGCTAGAGGCATCACTACAGACACCCTAGTTCAAATACAGGCTGTATCACAACCGCCCGTGATTGGGAGTCCCATAGGGCTGCGCACCATTGGTTCGGCGTTGTCCGGGTTGGACCGGTGCAGGCCGTCATTGTAATTAAGAATGTATTCTTAACTGACTTGTCTAGTTAAATAAAGGTTCAATTCAACAACAACAAAATACAGTGCAGGTTGGGAGAATCCAGAGTAAATTAATGCAGCTGGAAGGGTGTGTGACCAATGCTGCAGTCATAGTAAGCTGTAGTGAACAATGCTGCAGTCATAGTAAGCTGTAGTGTCCAATGCTGCAGTCATAGTAAGCTGTAGTGAACAATGCTGCAGTCATAGTAAGCTGTAGTGAACAATGCTGCAGTCATAGTAAGCTGTAGTGAACAATGCTGCAGTCATAGTAAGCTGTAGTGACCAATGCTGCACTCATAGTAAGCTGTAGTGTCCAATGCTGCAGTCATAGTAAGCTGTAGTGACCAATGCTGCAGTCATAGTAAGCTGTAGTGAACAATGCTGCAGTCATAGTAAGCTGTAGTGACCAATGCTGCAGTCATAGTAAGCTGTAGTGACCAATGCTGCAGTCATAGTAAGCTGTAGTGACCAATGCTGCAGTCATAGTAAGCTGTAGTGAACAATGCTGCAGTCATAGTAAGCTGTAGTGTCCAATGCTGCAGTCATAGTAAGCTGTAGTGACCAATGCTGCAGTCATAGTAAGCTGTAGTGACCAATGCTGCAGTCATAGTAAGCTGTAGTGACCTTGTCACGCCCTGCCATCCTCTCCTCATCTCGCTAGAACATTCTGCTGACATTGTCAGGAGCTACCCTTGGGATTCTTAGAACCGCTGGGAGTGTGTGTGTGTTTGTGTTTCCCTCAGGGTTGCAGATAACTGTGTCCTCGAGGGGAAAAGAACAGAGGTTCTGGAGGTCTGATAAGAGAGAGTCTTGGGGAACAGAGGAAGAGGTGGGGTCAGATGTTTGAGTTTCATATCAGTCATGACCAAGATCAAATTGTTTTGATGAAATATAACTTTCCACTTTGTTCTTATACAGACTTCAATACACTTGAATATGTTACATATGTGACTATTGTTATTTAAATTGGTCATTGAGAAACACCCCCTGGATGTCTTGTGCGATGGTTTGCTCCACAGAACACACTGGTTGGAGTGTTCCAACTAGGTGAAACATCTGCCGATGTGCCCTTGAGCAAGGCACCTAACCCTCTGGATAAGAGTATCTGCTATGTGACTAACGTTACAATGTAAAAGTCATGTAAATGCAGTTGAAGGAAGGCTGTTCAGGAGGTATCGGTGTCCCATGTGGCTCAGTTGGTAGAGCATGGCCCCTTCAATGCCAGGGTCGTGGGTTCGATTCCCATGGTATGCACTCACTACTGTAAGTCTCTCTGGATAAGAGCGTCTGCTGAATGACTCAAATGTAAAACATGTAAGATAAGTGGAGATAAGTGTTTGTGTGTAATTACATTAGTTTCTCATGGCTAATATTTATGGGGAATGCCCTAAGTATCAAATCAAGCTTTCAGACATGGAATGCATTAAGTATCAAAGCAAGCTTTCAGACAGGAAATGCATTAAGTATCAAAGCAAGCTTTCAGACATGGAATGCATTAAGTATCAAATCAAGCTTTCAGACAGGGAATGCATTAAGTATCAAATCAAGCTTTCAGACATGGAATGCATTAAGTATCAAATCAAGCTTTCAGACATGGAATGCATTAAGTATCAAATCAAGCTTTCAGACATGGAATGCATTAAGTATCAAATCAAGCTTTCAGACAGGGAATGCATTAAGTATCAAATCAAGCTTTCAGACATGGAATGCATTAAGTATCAAATCAAGCTTTCAGACAGGGAATGCATTAAGTATCAAATCAAGCTTTCAGACAGGGAATGCATCACAATGTGCTTCACAGGAAAAAACTATGAAGATGATAAAAATATATTTACATTACAACAAACATAAGAGGATAAAATATTAAATTAAACTGAATGACTAAAAATCACCCTAAGGAAAATCACCCTAAGGAAAAGCACCCTAAGGAAAAGCACCCTAAGGAAAAGCACCCTAAGGAAAAGCACCCTAAGGAAAAGCACCCTAAGGAAAAGCACCCTAAGGAAAAGCACCCTAAGGAAAAGCACCCGAAGGAAAAGCACCCGAAGGAAAAGCACCCTAAGGAAAAGCACCCGAAGGAAAAGCACCCTAAGGAAAAGCACCCTAAGGAAAAGCACCCGAAGGAAAAGCACCCGAAGGAAAAGCACCCTAAGGAAAAGCACCCTAAGGAAAAGCACCCTAAGGAAAAGCACCCTAAGGAAAAGCACCCGAAGGAAAAGCACCCGAAGGAAAAGCACCCTAAGGAAAAGCACCCTAAGGAAAAGCACCCTAAGGAAAAGCACCCGAAGGAAAAGCACCCTAAGGAAAAGCACCCTAAGGAAAAGCACCCGAAGGAAAAGCACCCGAAGGAAAAGCACCCTAAGGAAAAGCACCCTAAGGAAAAGCACCCGAAGGAAAAGCACCCGAAGGAAAAGCACCCTAAGGAAAAGCACCCTAAGGAAAAGCACCCTAAGGAAAAGCACCCTAAGGAAAAGCACCCTAAGGAAAAGCACCCTAAGGAAAAGCACCCGAAGGAAAAGCACCCTAAGGAAAAGCACCCTAAGGAAAAGCAAAGCTAAAAAGGTGTTTTAAGATCTCTTTTAAATATGTCCAATTTCGGCCCGCCTCAGGTTCTCTGGCAGACTATTCCAGAGGCTGGGGGCATAGTAACTGCCTCTCCATGCCTCTTGGTCCTGGGCTTTGGGATAGTTAAAAGGCTTCCTCTCCATGCCTCTTGGTCCTGGGCTTTGGGATAGTTAAAAGGCTTCCTCTCCATGCCTCTTGGTCCTGGGCTTTGGGATAGTTAAAAGGCTTCCTCTCCATGCCTCTTGGTCCTGGGCTTTGGGATAGTTAAAAGGCCAGTACCAAAGGACCTAAGGGACCTACTGGGTACATAAATTAGATGCATGTCTGACATGTATTGAGGTGAACAATCGTGGATTGATTTACAAACCAATAGAAATGAATTGTAAAACTCACAGGCAGCCAGTACTGAGACCTTAAGACCGGTGTATTGTGTGCTGTCTGTCTGGTCTTGGTCAGTACCCATGCTGCAGCATTATGTATGTTTTTTGCAGTTAACCAATGACTTTCTTGGGTAGGTCAGACAGGAGAGCATTACAGGAGTCAAGTCTGCTTGTAATAAAAGCATGGATGAGTCTCTGGATCAGCCTTAGAGAGAAACGGCAACACCTTGGCAATGTTCCTCAGGTGGTAAAACTATATTGGTCACATTCCTAATGTTTGATTCGAAATAGAGTTCAGAATCTATAATAACACCTCGTTTTTAACCTGGTGTTTTATCTGTATTGTCTGTGAATTAAAATGTGCCCCCAGATTTTCTCTCTGTGCTTTGGCTCCAACAATAAGTACCTTGTTCTTGTCTTGATTTAGTTGGAGGAAGTTGTGAGCCATCCAAGTATTTAAATCACAAATACAGTCTAATAAATTATCCGTAGAGCTAAAATCCTCTGGTAACACAGAAATATAAAATTGTGTCTGCGTAGCAGTGAAAATCAATGCTGTTATTTCTGATAATGCTGCCAAGGGGTAACATATATAACCTGAACAGTACCAGACCCAAAATCGAACGTTGTGGAACGCCACAACTCTCGACTGGTTAAATAGGTCTTAAAGAGGTCCTAAAGGACAGAGAGCTGTTTGGCTTCTGTGTTGGCTTTAAGATAATTTACCTCTTTAACTAAGGCTGTCTCTGTGCTATGGTGGGCCCGAATACCACATTGGGTTAAAAAAAAAATTGCTGGTTGAAAACCAATTTCTTAAGAATTTTACTTAAGAATGGAAGGTTGGAGATTGGCTGAAAATTGCAGAGAGCTGAAGAATCTAGATTACTTTTCTTCAGAAGGGGTTTCACCATAGCAGTGAATTGCAGTGGGGAAGGTGCCTGTGAAGTGATTAACAATTGCTTTCACTTCTTCACATATGCAATTAAAAACTGTTTTGAAAAAGGTGGTGGGGATAGGATAGAGAAGGCAGGTAGAAGGCATAAGTTGTGATATCACTTCCCTGAGCATGTCTGTGTCAACCAGGGAAAATAAATCCATAGTGCCTTTGCGTGGTAGTCTAGGGCACATATCAAAAGTTATCATCAGGTCTTGCTGGACTGACAAACATTAGGCTGGGTATCTCTGAAATATGCCGCAAACTCTTCACATTTAGATGTAGAGGAAAGTTCACATAGGTTTGCGAGGGTAGGATTTGTCAGGCCATCAATGGTCAGGAAGAGCACTGTCTAATTATTCAGATTAATAGTGATCAAGTTAGAGAAATGAGCCCGTCTGGCATTTCTAATTGCCTTGTTATAAATGCCAAGACGCTCTCTCAGAATATCATAAAGGACCTGCAACTTTGACTTTCTTCACTTCCGCTCAATTAAATGTATTAGTTTCCTCCCTCATCTCTGTTTGGATGAGGCCTTTTTCAACTTTACTGGAGCCATGGCATCAATGGTTGCCTTTTAATTTGCTATTAAAGTTATCAGAAGAAGGCAGAATAGGTGGTGGAGTGTTGTTCATACACTCAATAACATCTGTATCAATGTCAGAGGTAAGATAGTACTTCTTAATAATGCGTTCAGTATTACACTGCACTATGGGCAACAAGGTAGTAAAAAACATGGAGTGGTGATCAGATAAAGCAACATCACCAATAGAGGATATGTCAATAGAATATGTCAGTCTCTCTTTGATGTTGCTGGGACTGGAGCATTACCAGACCCTGTTTGTCAGTCTCTAAAACAGTTTGATGTTGCTGGGGCTGGAGCACTACCAGACCCTGTCTGTCAGTCTCTAAAACAGTTTGATGTTGCTGGGACTGGAGCACTACCAGACCCTGTCTGTCAGTCTCTAAAACAGTTTGATGTTGCTGGGGCTGGAGCACTACCAGACCCTGTCTGTCAGTCTCTAAAACAGTTTGATGTTGCTGGGACTGGAGCACTACCAGACCCTGTCTGTCAGGGAGCTAACATTAATGATATGCATGTCAATCTCTCATGGCTCAAAGTGGAGGAGAGATTGACTTCTTCACTACTTGTTTTTGTAAGAGATGTTGACAAGCTGAATGTACCGAGGTGTCTGTTTTAAACTACTAGCATACAGCTCGGACACCCATGCATACCCCACAAGACATGACACAAGGTCTCTTTACAGTCCCCAAGTCCAGAACAGACTATGGGATGCACACAGCACTACATAGAGCCATGACTACATAGAACTCTATTCCACATTAGGTGGAATGCAGATGCCAGCAGTAGAATCAGATTTAAAAAACAGGTCAAAATACACCTAATGGAACAGCAGGGACTGTGAAGAGACACACACAGGAACAGATACAGATACACTCATACACACACAAGCTCTAGCACATGCACTCTACACACACGTGCATAGTAATATTGTTGTATTGTGGTGTTATACTAGTGGTGTAAAAATGTTAAATGATGTACTGTTTAATCTTTTCTTTAATAAGTGTCTTAATGTGTTTGGACCCCAGGAAGAGCAGCTGCTGCCTTTTCAACAGTTAATGGGATCCCTAATACATACAAGTACAACTTTGCTATAGGATGCATTTAAAACGGAGTTACAGCAAGGTCGGTGTACTTAGAAAGCAAGTTTCCTTTTCTCTCAGCCGAGCTAGCAGCCAGAGGATCTCTTCCCTGAGATGCTTGATGGTGGTACATTTAGGGCAGACAAATCCCTGTCCATTTTCCAGTTCCACCTGATCTGCATCTTGTGGAAATCATTTTCCAGCTGTGGATAAAACCCCTGGTGTGCTAGCACTGCTACCGTTAGCCATCATGAAAACGGAACAGGCTAGCTGCTACTTAACAGGAATCCGGGACACAAACTGATGGGGTCAGCCTTTAGGCCGACCCCGTCATGGAGCCAGTAGAAATACAAACTTTAGCGATTATTAAGAACGATTTCATGTAATCTATTTCATAAAAACAACTAACCGAGTGTGTTCGTGGCCAAAAGTTTTGAGAATGACGCAAATATTAGTTTTCACAAGGTGAAAATCAGTTTGTATATGATGGTGATTTGTATATACTCCAGAATGTTATGAAGACTGATCAGATGAATTGCAATTAATTGCAAAGTCCCTCTTTGCCATGCAAATGAACTGAATCCCAAAAAACATTTCCACTGCATTTCATCCCTGACACAAAAAGACCAGCTGACATCATGTCAGTGATTATTTCGTTAACACAGGTGTGAGTGTTGACAAGGACAAGGCTGGAGATCACTCTGTCATGCTGATTGAGTTCGAATAACAGACTGGAAGCTTCAAAAGGAGGGTGGTGCTTTGAATCGTTGTTCTTCCGTTGTCAACCATGGTTAGTGCATCTGCACGCACAGTGAGGTGAAGACTTTTGGAGGATGGCCTGGTGTCAAGGAGGGCAGCAAAGAAGCCACTTCTCTCCAGGAAAAATCAGGGACAGACTGGTATTCTGCAAAAGGTACAGTGATTGGACTGCTGAGGACTGGAGTAAATTAATTTTCTCTGATGAATCCCCTTTCAGATTGTTTGGGGCATCTGGAAAAAAGCTTGTCCGGAGAAGACAAGGTGAGCGCTACCATCAGTCCTTTGTCATGCCAACAGTAAAGCATCCTGAGACCATTCATGTGTGGGGTTGCTTCTCAGCCAAGGGAGTGGGCTCACTCACAATTTTACCTAAGAACACAGCCATGAATAAAGAATGGTACCAACACATCCTTTGAGAGCAACTTCTCCAAACCATCAAGGAACAGTTTGGTGATGAACAATGCCTTTTCTAGCCTGATGGAGCACCTTGCCATAAGGCAAAAGTGATAACTAAGTGGCTCTGGGAACAAAACATCGATATTTTGGGTCCTTCGCCAGGAAACTCCCCAGACCTTAATCCCATTGAGAACTTGTGGTCAATCCTCAAGAGGCGAGTGGACAAACAAAAACCCACAAATTCTGACAAACTCCAAGCGTTGATTATGCAAGAATGGGCTGCCATCAGTCAGGATGTGGCCCAGAAGTTAATTGACAGCATGCCAGTGCGTATTGCAGAAGTCTTGAAAAAGAAGGGTCAACACTGCAAATATTGACTCTTTGCATCAACTTCATGTAATTGTCAATAAAAGCCTTTGACACTTATGAAATGCTTGTAATTATACTTCAGTATTCCATAGTAACATCTGACAAAAATATCTAAAGACACTGAAGCAGTAGACTTTGTGAAAATTAATATTTGTGTCATTCTCAAAACGTTTGGCCACGACTGTAGACGGACACTGTTTTGTTGAGCGCTCTGATGACTTTTCATCAGAAATATGTGATTATGCTTCTTCAGCTCGTATTTATGGTTGATGCATTGTGTGTGTGTGTGTGTGTGTGTGTCCACGCAGGTGGTTGTGTGTTTGTGTGTGCTTATGAGCACACGTTAGTTTGTGTATATGTGTATGCGTGCTTACCGAAGTGTGTGTCATTGCTCTCTCATAATCCAAACGACCAACACAGTTAGTTTATGATTGTGTTACCGTCGCTAATGTTTATGTGCAACACTATTTATCTTCCCTGGCATTTCCATGTTAAATATTCATACATTAGCTAATACAGTTAGCATGAGATTGGTTCCCACGGGCTAATCCTTCTAGTCAAGTCAGCATTTTCTCACAACTCACTGTCTACTGCTAAGGTTCGGTCTCGACTGGCGTTGCTAATGTTGGCTATGGTGCTATTAGACAACGTAATACAGTATTTGCCTATGTGGGTTCTACTTTGCAATTTCTGTTCATCAGTAATATGCAATTGACTCCAAATAAGTACACTAAGTTTAAATGTGCAGCTCACTTCACCATTTCCAAGATATCCTTCTAGATACCGTACAGTGCCTATAGTAAGTCTACAAGCCTAAATTATTTCAGAAGTCAAATTTGGCTTAACAAATCACATAAATTATATGGCCTCACTCTGTGTGAAATAATAGTGGTTGACACGTTTTAAGACTGACTACCCCCCATTATTGTGTCCCCAAGGCAATATCCAAGGGCGTTGTAGTTTTTTATGGTTAATGTCATCTGTCCTTTAAATTATACCTATTTAAATGTTGTAGTTTTGGGGTACAGCAGTGAAAGTGGCATGTTTGGGAACTCTCTCTTCTCTAACCCATCTCTCCTCTCCTAGGCATCCCTGTCTACCTATCTCTCTGTCTCTCTCTGTCTCTCCCTGCCTCTCTCTCTTCTCTCTAACCCATCTCTCCTCTCCTAGGCATCCCTGTCTACCTATCTCTCTGTCAATTCAATTAAATTCAAGGGGCTGTATTGACATGGGAAACATGTGTTAACATTGCCAAAGCAAGTGAGGTAGATAATATATAAAGTGAATATATAAAGTGAAATAAACAATACAAATTAACAGTAAACATTACACATACAGAAGTTTCAAAACAGTAAAGACATTACAAATGTCATATTATATATATATATATATATATATACAGTGTTTTAACAATGTACAAATGGTTAAAGGACACAAGATAAAATAAATAAGCATAAATATGGGTTGTATTTACAATGGTGTTTGTTCTTCACTGGTTGCCCTTTTCTCGTGGCAACAGGTCACAAATCTTGCTGCTGTGATGGCACACTGTGGAATTTCACCCAGTAGATATGGGAGTTTATCAAAATTGGATTTGTTTTCGAATTCTTTGTGGATCTGTGTAATCTGAGGGAAATATGTCTCTCTAATATGGTCATACATTGGGCAGGAGGTTAGGAAGTGCAGCTCAGTTTCCACCTCATTTTGTGGGCAGTGAGCACATAGCCTGTCTTCTCTTGAGAGCCAGGTCTGTCTACGGCGGCCTTTCTCAATAGCAAGGCTATGCTCACTGAGTCTGTACATAGTCAAAGCTTTCCTTAATTTTGGGTCAGTCACAGTGGTCAGGTATTCTGCCGCTGTGTACTCTCTGTGTAGGGCCAAATAGCATTCTAGTTTGCTCTGTTTTTTTGTTAATTCTTTCCAATGTGTCAAGTAATTATCTTTTTGTTTTCTTATAATTTGGTTGGGTCTAATTGTGCTGCTGTCCTGGGGCTCTGTAGGGTGTGTTTGTGTTTGTGAACAGAGCCCCAGGACCAGCTTGCTTAGGGGACTCTTCTCCAGGTTCATCTCTCTGTAGGTGATGGCTTTGTTATGGAAGGTTTGGGAATCGCTTCCTTTTAGGTGGTTATAGAATTTAACGGCTCTTTTCTGGATTTTGATAATTAGTGGGTATCGGCCTAATTCTGCTCTGCATGCATTATTTGGTGTTCTACGTTGTACACAGAGGATATTTTTGCAGAATTCTGCGTGCAGAGTCTCAATTTGGTGTTTGTCCCATTTTGTGAATTCTTGGTTGGTGAGCGGACCCCAGACCTCACAACCATAAAGGCCAATGGGCTCTATGACTGATTCAAGTATTTTTAGCCAAATCCTAATTGGTATGTTGAAATTTATGTTCCTTTTGATGGCATAGAATGCCCTTCTTGCCTTGTCTTTTAGATCGTTCACAGCTTTGTGGAAGTTACCTGTGGCGCTGATGTTTAGGCCAAGGTATGTATAGTTTTTTGTGTGCTCTAGGGTAACAGTGTCTAAA
The DNA here is from genome assembly GCF_045791955.1 of Oncorhynchus clarkii lewisi. Taxonomy (NCBI): domain Eukaryota; kingdom Metazoa; phylum Chordata; class Actinopteri; order Salmoniformes; family Salmonidae; genus Oncorhynchus; species Oncorhynchus clarkii. Next base: position 22,475,649 of record NC_092179.1, read on the forward strand.
TGGAATTTGTATTTGTGGTCCTGGTGACTGGACCTTTTTTGGAACACCATTATTTTGGTCTTACTGAGATTTACTGTCAGGGCCCAGGTCTGACAGAATCTGTGCATAAGATCTAGGTGCTGCTGTAGGCCCTCCTTGGTTGGTGACAGAATCACCAGATCATCAGCAAATAGCAGACATTTACCTTCGGGTTCTAGTAGGGTGAGGCCGGATGCTGCAGACTTTTCTAGTGCCCTCGCCAATTCGTTAATATATATGTTAAAGAGGGTGGGGCTCAAGCTGCATCCCTGTCTCACCCCACGACCCTGTGTGAAGAAATGTGTGTGTTTTTTGCCAATTTTAACCGCACACTTGTTGTTTGTGTACATGGATTATATAATGTTGTATGTTTTACCCCCAACACCACTTTCTATCAGTTTGTATAGCAGACCCTCATGCCACATTGAGTCGAAGGCTTTTTTGAAATCAACAAAGCATGAGAAGACTTTGCCTTTGTTTTGGTTTGTTTAGTTGTCAATTAGGGTGTGCAGGGTGAATACATGGTCTGTTGTACGGTAATTTGGTAAAAAGCCAATTTGACATTTGCTCAGTACATTGTTTTCATTGAGGAAATGTACGAGTCTGCTGTTAATGATAATGCAGAGGATTTTCCCAAGGTTACTGTTGACGCATATTCCACGGTAGTTATTGGGGTCAAATTTGTCTCCACTTTTGTGGATTGGGGTGATCAGTCCTTGGTTCCAAATATTGGGGAAGATGCCAGAGCTAAGGATGATGTTAAAGAGTTGTATTATAGCCAATTGGAATTTGTTGTCTGTATATTTGATCATTTCATTGAGGATACCATCAACACCACAGGCCTTTTTGGGTTGGAGTGTTTTTATTTTGTCCTGTAACTCATTCAATGTAATTGGAGAATCCAGTGGGTTCTGGTAGTCTTTAATAGTTGATTCTAAGATCTGTATTTGATCATGTATATGTTTTTGCTCTTTATTCTTTGTTATAGAGCCAAAAAGATTGGAGAAGTGGTTTACCCATACATCTCCATTTTGGATAGATAATTCTTCGTGTTGTTGTTTGTTTAGTGTTTTCCAATTTTCCCAGAAGTGGTTAGAGTCTATGGATTCTTCAATTACATTGAGCTGATTTCTGACATGCTGTTCCTTCTTTTTCCGTAGTGTATTTCTGTATTGTTTTAGTGATTCACCATAGTGAAGGCGTAGACTCAGGTTTTCCAGGTCTCTATGTTTTTGGTTGGACAGGTTTCTCAATTTCTTTCTTAGATTTTTGCATTCTTCATCAAACCATTTGTCATTGTTGTTCATTTTCTTTGGTTTTCCATTTGAGATTTTTAGATTTGATAGGGAAGCTGAGAGGTCAAATATACTGTTAAGATTTTCTACTGACAAGTTTACACCTTCACTATTACAGTGGAACGTTTTACCCAGGAAATTGTCTAAAAGGGATTGAATTTGTTGTTGCCTAATTGTTTTTTGGTAGGTTTCCAAACTGCATTCCTTCATCTATAGCATTTCTTAATGTTACTCAGTTCCTTTGGTTTTGATGCCTCATGATTGAGTATTGCTCTGTTTAAGTAGACTGTGATTTTGCTGTGGTCTAATAGGGGTGTCAGTGGGCTGACTGTGAACGCTCTGAGAGACTCTGGGTTGAGGTCAGTGTTAAAGTAGTCTACAGTACTACTGCCAAGAGATGAGCTATATGTGTACCTACCATAGGAGTCCCCTTGAAGCCTACCATTGACTATGTACATACCCAGCGTGCGACAGAGCTGCAGGAGTTGTGACCCGTTTTTGTTGGTTATGTTGTCATAGTTGTGCCTAGGGGGGCATATGTGGGAGGGAATGCTGTCACCTCCAGGCAGGTGTTTGTCCCCCTGTGTGCTGAGGGTGTCAGGTTCTTTTCCGGTTCTGGCATTTAGGTCGCCACAGACTAGTACATGTCCCTGGGCCTGGAAATGATTGATTTCCCCCTCCAGGATGGAGAAGCTGTCTTCATTAAAGTATGGGGATTCTAGTGGGGGGATATAGGTAGCACACAGGAGGAAATTTGTCTCTGTTAGGATAATTTCCTTTTGAATTTCTAGCCAAATGTAGAATGTTCCTGTTTTGATTAATTTAATGGAGTGAGTTAGGTCTGCTCTATACCAAATTAGCATACCCCCTGAGTCCCTTCCTTGCTGTCTCTCTCTTCTCTCTAACCCATCTCTCCTCTCCTAGGCATCCCTCTCTATCTATCTCTCTTCCTCTCTCTTCTCTCTAACCCATCTCTCCTCTCCTAGGCATCCCTGTCTATCTATCTCTGTGTCTCTCTCTGTCTCTCTCTGTCAAATCAAATCAAATGTATTTATATAGCCCTTCATACATCAGCTGATATCTCAAAGTGCTGTACAGAAACCCAGCCTAAAACCCCAAACAGCAAGCAATGCAGGTGTAGAAGCACGGTGGCTAGGAAAAACTCCCTAGAAAGGCCAAAACCTAGGAAGAAACCTAGAGAGGAACCAGGCTATATGGGGTGGCCAGTCCTCTTCTGGCTGTGCCGGGTGGAGATTAGAACAGAACATGGCCAAGATGTTCAAATGTTCATAAATGACCAGCATGGTCGAATAATAATAAGGCAGAACAGTTGAAACTGGAGCAGCAACACGGCCAGGTGGACTGGGGACAGCAAGGAGTCATCCTGTCAGGACGAGGCATGGTCCTAGGGCTCAGGTCCTCAGAGAGAGAGAAAGAGAGAATTAGAGAGAGCACACTTAAATTCACACAGGACACCGAATAGGACAGGAGAAGTACTCCAGATATAACAAACTGACCCCAGCCCCCCGACACATAAACTACTGCAGCATAAATACTGGAGGCTGAGACAGGAGGGGTCAGGAGACACTGTGGCCCCATCCGAGGACACCCCCGGACAGGGCCAAACAGGAAGGATATAACCCCACCCACTTTGCCAAAGCACAGCCCCCACACCACTAGAGGGATATCTTCAACCACCAATTTACCATCCTGAGACAAGGCTGAGTATAGCCCACAAAGATCTCCACCACTGTCTCTCTCTTCTCTCTAACCCATCTCTCCTCTCCTAGGCATCCCCGTCTACCTATCTCTCTGTCTCTCCCTGCCTCTCTCTGCCTCTCTCTCTCTCCATTTCCATCTCTCTCTCTGGTATGATTTAACAGTTGGACCATACAGCCACTCTACAAAGGTCATAAATTATCTTCCTCTACCACACATACTAAGGGTCCCCACTGTGTCATATATACTTTATGGTCCCTCCTAGAGAGTCATACTGACTGAGTCACCCCAGGCCTTCATAACCAGCTAATATACAACTTGCCATATTTTATGATTCAGTTCTGTTGCTGTGGAATCCAAGTGGAGGCAGAAATCATCTCCTTGGAAAGTGGCATTTCTGCAGTATATAATCTGCATCACATAATTATAGGAATGGCCGCTGGATACTGGTGCTTGGTGTCATCGGAGGGCTGAAGAATAAGTCAGAGACCTACACTAGCTAAACGAGGCCTGAAAAACAAGCCAGAGACCTACACTAGCTAAACGAGGACTGAAAAACAAGTTTGAGATCTACACTAGTTAAACAAGGACTGAAAAACAAGTTAGAGACCTACACTAGCTAAACGAGGACTGAAAAACAAGTTAGAGACCTACACTAGCTAAACGAGGACTGAAAAACAAGTTAGAGACCTACACTAGCTAGACAAGGACTAAAAAACTAGTTAGAGACCTACACTAGTTAAACGAGGACTGAAAAACAACTTAGAGACCTACACTAGCTAAACGAGGACTGAAAAACAAGTTAGAGACCTACACTAGTCAAACGAGGACAGAGGGACAAGTCAGAGACCTACACTAGCTAAACGAGGACTGAAAAACAAGTTAGAGACCTACACTAGCTAAACGAGGACTGAAAAACAAGTTAGAGACCTACACTAGTTAAACAAGGACAGAGGGACAAGTTAGAGACCTACACTAGCTAAATGAGGACTGAAAAACAAGTTAGAGACCTACACTAGTTAAACGAGGACAGAAAAACAACTTAGAGACCTACACTAGTTAAACAAGGACTGAAAAACAACTTAGAGACCTACACTAGCTAAACGAGGAGTGAAAATCAAGTAAGAGACCTACACTAGTTAAACGAGTACAGAGGGACAAGTTTGAGACCTACACTAGCTAAACGAGGACTGAAAAACAAGTAAGAGACCTACACTAGTTAAACGAGGACAGAGGGACAAGTTAGAGACCTACACTAGCTAAACGAGGACTGAAAAACAAGTTAGAGTCCTACACTAGCTAAACGAGGACTGAAAAACAAGTTAGAGACCTACACTAGCTAAACGAGGACAGAGGGACAAGTCAGAGACCTACACTAGCTAAACAAGGGAGTTGGCAGGTGTTTTTCTGTATAAAGTAATCTATCAATGCGAGATAATCGCTCCCCTAGTATTAGTAGATGCGAGAAAGGACACTAGCCTGGTCCCAGATCTGTTTGTGTTGTCTTATCTGGTTCAGAGTTATGAGAACCAATGATTTGATGTTTACTATGTCAATCAATCCACAAGCAGATTTCAGATCAGTGTGATTAGAACCTAATGTGCTCATTGATCAGCGGTAAACATTTTCTCTGGTTCATTTTTTGTATCTCTTGAAGATTTCAGTGCATCTCGAACTGTAATATCGAGATTTCGGCTGCTAGACATTTCTCAAGACACAAATGAAAGGTGAACGTTCACTAGAAAAGTTGATCAGTTGGTTGGAGCACCTGTCTGAGGTTCTGATGAAGAGGCTGTCCTTGATGTACTACTCTGGAGACTGCAGATGTTCCGCGCTCAGATGACTCAACTGGTTGCTATAGTTACGCCTTGTTAATGAAGAGAAGGTGTGTACAGTATGTTCCAGGAGTAATGAATGCCGATGTCATCACTGTGTCCAAATCAGGCAGTTCTATCCTGGGTAGAGCTACGGTGGAACGGATAATTAATTGGTAATTATGATAACTTAACGTTTTCGTATTCACTATTGTCATCGTCGTTGTCATCACCATGACCCTCATCATAATTTTTGCACTGAAGTAATGGAAATCAAATAAAATCCCAATAGATCAACAGTCTTGATTCTTCATCCATACTCAGACCTGAATAAGCCCTTACTAACTAACAAAATGACCATACACCTGAGTGATATGGAGCACTCCCCATGGCTGTGTAGCTTGAGGGCCCTGCTCTAGCAGTTTTCTCAAGTCCATGGGGTTAGTAATGGTGCTCAGGGAAACTGTTTCTGGCACCGGCTCTACTCAGGGAGGCCATGTTAGGGAGGTGGAGTAATTTCCTGAAAGGAGAGGATTTCTCCGGGTTGAGCTCAGTAACCTAATGCTGAGGTAGCTGTCCACTGAGTGTAATACCATTCTTAGAGGTTAGCCCTCTCTCTCTCGCTCTCTTCCCCCCCTCTCTCCCCCTCTATCTCTCCCCCCTCTCTCTCTCTCTTTCTCCCCCCCCCCTGTGTGAGGTCAGGAGCGTTGTGTTGTGGGATGGTCTCAGAGGGACTATTGTCCTCTCATGCCCCGTTCCTCTACAACGGTTCCTGACCCCCGACCCCCTCCTCTATTCAAATATGAGGAAATGCCAGTGAATTACAGCGTCCTTCATATCTGCTGCAGTCTGAACTGCAAGGGAAAGAGGAGTAGGTTAGAGAGCACTGTTTGCACAGTGTTCAGGGGACAGAAACCAGGAGGAGTGGGTTAGAGAGCACTGTTTGCACAGTGTTCAGGGGACAGAAACCAGGAGGAGTGGGTTAGAGAGCACTGTTTGCACAGTGTTCAGAAGACATAAACCATGAGGAGTGGGTTAGAGAGCACTGTTTGCACAGTGTTCAGGGGACAGAAACCAGGAGGAGTGGGTTAGAGAGCACTGTTTGCACAGTGTTCAGGGGACAGAAACCAGGAGGAGTGGGTTAGAGAGCACTGTTTGCACAGTGTTCAGGGGACAGAAACCAGGAGGAGTGGGTTAGAGAGCACTGTTTGCACAGTGCTCAGGGGACAGAAACCAGGAGGAGTGGGATAGAGAGCACTGTTTGCACAGTGCTCAGGGGACAGAAACCAGGAAGAGTTGGTTAGAGAGCACTGTTTGCACAGTGCTCAGGGGACAGAAACCAGGAGGAGTTGGTTAGAGAGCACTGTTTGCACAGTGCTCAGGGGACAGAAACCAGGAGGAGTTGGTTAGAGAGCACTGTTTGCACAGTGCTCAGGGGACAGAAACCAGGAAGAGTTGGTTAGAGAGCACTGTTTGCACAGTGCTCAGGGGACAGAAACCAGGAGGAGTTGGTTAGAGAGCACTGTTTGCACAGTGCTCAGGGGACAGAAACCAGGAGGAGTTGGTTAGAGAGCACTGTTTGCACAGTGCTCAGGGGACAGAAACCAGGAGGAGTGGGTTAGAGAGCACTGTTTGCACAGTGCTCAGGGGACAGAAACCAGGAGGAGTGGGTTAGAGAGCACTGTTTGCACAGTGCTCAGGGGACAGAAACCAGGAGGAGTGGGTTAGAGAGCACTGTTTGCACAGTGCTCAGGGGACAGAAACCAGGAGGAGTGGGATAGAGAGCACTGTTTGCACAGTGCTCAGGGGACAGAAACCAGGAGGAGTTGGTTAGAGAGCACTGTTTGCACAGTGCTCAGGGGACAGAAACCAGGAGGAGTTGGTTAGAGAGCACTGTTTTCACAGTGCTCAGGGGACAGAAACCAGGAGGAGTTGGTTAGAGAGCACTGTTTGCACAGTGCTCAGGGGACAGAAACCAGGAGGAGTGGGTTAGAGAGCACTGTTTGCACAGTGTTCAGGGGACAGAAACCAGGAGGAGTGGGTTAGAGAGCACTGTTTGCACAGTGTTCAGGGGACAGAAACCAGGAGGAGTGGGTTAGAGAGCACTGTTTGCACAGTGCTCAGGGGACAGAAACCAGGAGGAGTGGGTTAGAGAGCACTGTTTGCACAGTGCTCAGGGGACAGAAACCAGGAGGAGTGGGATAGAGAGCACTGTTTGCACAGTGCTCAGGGGACAGAAACCAGGAGGAGTGGGATAGAGAGCACTGTTTGCACAGTGCTCAGGGGACAGAAACCAGGAGGAGTGGGATAGAGAGCACTGTTTGCACAGTGCTCAGGGGACAGAAACCAGGAGGAGTTGGTTAGAGAGCACTGTTTGCACAGTGCTCAGGGGACAGAAACCAGGAAGAGTTGGTTAGAGAGCACTGTTTGCACAGTGCTCAGGGGACAGAAACCAGGAGGAGTTGGTTAGAGAGCACTGTTTGCACAGTGCTCAGGGGACAGAAACCAGGAGGAGTTGGTTAGAGAGCACTGTTTGCACAGTGCTCAGGGGACAGAAACCAGGAGGAGTTGGTTAGAGAGCACTGTTTGCACAGTGCTCAGGGGACAGAAACCAGGAGGAGTGGGTTAGAGAGCACTGTTTGCACAGTGCTCAGGGGACAGAAACCAGGAGGAGTGGGTTAGAGAGCACTGTTTGCACAGTGCTCAGGGGACAGAAACCAGGAGGAGTGGGTTAGAGAGCACTGTTTGCACAGTGCTCAGGGGACAGAAACCAGGAGGAGTGGGATAGAGAGCACTGTTTGCACAGTGCTCAGGGGACAGAAACCAGGAGGAGTTGGTTAGAGAGCACTGTTTGCACAGTACTCAGGGGACAGAAACCAGGAGGAGTGGGATAGAGAGCACTGTTTGCACAGTGCTCAGGGGACAGAAACCAGGAGGAGTTGGTTAGAGAGCACTGTTTGCACAGTGCTCAGGGGACAGAAACCAGGAGGAGTTGGTTAGAGAGCACTGTTTTCACAGTGCTCAGGGGACAGAAACCAGGAGGAGTTGGTTAGAGAGCACTGTTTGCACAGTGCTCAGGGGACAGAAACCAGGAGGAGTTGGTTAGAGAGCACTGTTTGCACAGTGCTCAGGGGACAGAAACCAGGAGGAGTTGGTTAGAGAGCACTGTTTGCACAGTGCTCAGGGGACAGAAACCAGGAGGAGTTGGTTAGAGAGCACTGTTTGCACAGTGCTCAGGGGACAGAAACCAGGAGGAGTGGGTTAGAGAGCACTGTTTGCACAGTGTTCAGGGGACAGAAACCAGGAGGAGTGGGTTAGAGAGCACTGTTTGCACAGTGTTCAGGGGACAGAAACCAGGAGGAGTTGGTTAGAGAGCACTGTTTGCACAGTGCTCAGGGGACAGAAACCAGGAGGAGTGGGATAGAGAGCACTGTTTGCACAGTGCTCAGGGGACAGAAACCAGGAGGAGTTGGTTAGAGAGCACTGTTTGCACAGTGCTCAGGGGACAGAAACCAGGAGGAGTTGGTTAGAGAGCACTGTTTGCACAGTGCTCAGGGGACAGAAACCAGGAGGAGTTGGTTAGAGAGCACTGTTTGCACAGTGCTCAGGGGACAGAAACCTGGAGGAGTTGGTTAGAGAGCACTGTTTGCACAGTGCTCAGGGGACAGAAACCAGGAGGAATTGGTTAGAGAGCACTGTTTGCACAGTGCTCAGGGGACAGAAACCAGGAGGAGTTGGTTAGAGAGCACTGTTTGCACAGTGCTCAGGGGACAGAAACCAGGAGGAGTGGGTTAGAGAGCACTGTTTGCACAGTGCTCAGGGGACAGAAACCAGGAGGAGTTGGTTAGAGAGCACTGTTTGCACAGTGCTCAGGGGACAGATACCAGGAGGAGTGGGTTAGAGAGCACTGTTTGCACAGTGCTCAGGGGACAGATACCAGGAGGAGTGGGTTAGAGAGCACTGTTTGCACAGTGTTCAGGGGACAGAAACCAGGAGGAGTGGGTTAGAGAGCACTGTTTGCACAGTGTTCAGAAGACATAAACCATGAGGAGTGGGTTAGAGAGCACTATTTGCACAGTGATCAGGGGACAGAAACCAGGAGGAGTGGGTTAGAGAGCACTGTTTGCACAGTGTTCAGGGGACAGAAACCAGGAGGAGTGGGTTAGAGAGCACTGTTTGCACAGTGTTCAGGGGACAGAAACCAGGAGGAGTGGGTTAGAGAGCACTGTTTGCACAGTGTTCAGGGGACAGAAACCAGGAGGAGTGGGTTAGAGAGCACTGTTTGCACAGTGCTCAGGGGACAGAAACCAGGAGGAGTTGGTTAGAGAGCACTGTTTGCACAGTGCTCAGGGGACAGAAACCAGGAGGAGTGGGATAGAGAGCACTGTTTGCACAGTGCTCAGGGGACAGAAACCAGGAGGAGTGGGATAGAGAGCACTGTTTGCACAGTGCTCAGGGGACAGAAACCAGGAGGAGTTGGTTAGAGAGCACTGTTTGCACAGTGCTCAGGGGACAGAAACCAGGAGGAGTTGGTTAGAGAGCACTGTTTGCACAGTGCTCAGGGGACAGAAACCAGGAGGAGTTGGTTAGAGAGCACTGTTTGCACAGTACTCAGGGGACAGAAACCAGGAGGAGTGGGATAGAGAGCATTGTTTGCACAGTGCTCAGGGGACAGAAACCAGGAGGAGTTGGTTAGAGAGCACTGTTTGCACAGTGCTCAGGGGACAGAAACCAGGAGGAGTTGGTTAGAGAGCACTGTTTGCACAGTGCTCAGGGGACAGAAACCAGGAGGAGTTGGTTAGAGAGCACTGTTTTCACAGTGCTCAGGGGACAGAAACCAGGAGGAGTTGGTTAGAGAGCACTGTTTGCACAGTGCTCAGGGGACAGAAACCAGGAGTAGTTGGTTAGAGAGCACTGTTTGCACAGTGCTCAGGGGACAGAAACCAGGAGGAGTGGGTTAGAGAGCACTGTTTGCACAGTGCTCAGGGGACAGAAACCAGGAGGAGTGGGTTAGAGAGCACTGTTTGCACAGTGTTCAGGGGACAGAAACCAGGAGGAGTTGGTTAGAGAGCACTGTTTGCACAGTGCTCAGGGGACAGAAACCAGGAGGAGTGGGATAGAGAGCACTGTTTGCACAGTGCTCAGGGGACAGAAACCAGGAGGAGTTGGTTAGAGAGCACTGTTTGCACAGTGCTCAGGGGACAGAAACCAGGAGGAGTTGGTTAGAGAGCACTGTTTGCACAGTGCTCAGGGGACAGAAACCAGGAGGAGTTGGTTAGAGAGCACTGTTTGCACAGTGCTCAGGGGACAGAAACCTGGAGGAGTTGGTTAGAGAGCACTGTTTGCACAGTGCTCAGGGGACAGAAACCAGGAGGAATTGGTTAGAGAGCACTGTTTGCACAGTGCTCAGGGGACAGAAACCAGGAGGAGTTGGTTAGAGAGCACTGTTTGCACAGTGCTCAGGGACAGAAACCAGGAGGAGTTGGTTAGAGAGCACTGTTTGCACAGTGCTCAGGGGACAGAAACCAGGAGGAGTGGGTTAGAGAGCACTGTTTGCACAGTGCTCAGGGGACAGAAAGCAGGAGGAGTGGGTTAGAGAGCACTGTTTGCACAGTGCTCAGGGGACAGAAACCAGGAGGAGTGGGATATGTGGAATGTGAGAGGGAGGAAGAGAGATTGAATGAGAATAGTGGCTGTTCTGTTTTGCTCTTTATTGTTGTATTATTTAGGTCAAGAAATTTTAAAATAAGATGAACTTTTTGAAAAGAGCCTGTAAGTCTGCAAGCACACACACAGAACACAACCTGAGAGATGTCAGTCGGGTCAGAGTCACATGTCCTGCAGGATAGTAGCTCCAGGGACGTGACTGTAGTCACACACACACACGCGCACACGCACACACACACACACACACACACACACACACACACACACACACACACACACACACACACACACAGAACACAACCTGAGAGATGTCAGTCGGGTCAGAGTCACATGTCCTGCAGGATAGTAGCTCCAGGGACGTGACTGTAGTATCAACAGATTTCCTATTTGGGTTACCGGCTTCACACACACACACACACACACACACACACACACACACACACACACACACACACACACACACACACACTGCTAAGAGACTCCTAATTAGTGGCCGGAGAAGGACTCTTTTTGTCTGTTCCCTTCCTGTGGCAGACACACAAGTTCCTCTGTGTCCTATCTCTCCACAGATAAAGAGAGAGCGAGGGAGGAGAGAGGGGGAGAGAGAGGGAGGAGAGAGGGAAAGAGAGAGAGCGAGGGGGAGAGAGGAGAGAGGGAGAGAGAGGGAAAGAGACGTGTGTGTTTAAGACACCGTCTTGTTTGTGTTTGGACATGGAGCTCATTGCATGAACCTACTCAACCTTCTCACCCCCAACACCAGGAAGTGGAGGTGGGATCAACTATTAACAGGTAACACAAACTGCCTTAGCACCTCTGAGTTGACTTGGTATGCAGATGGTGGTGTGGCGTCTCTGGTGCGCCGGCCTTTTACACACTTTCTGATTGAGTGGGAGTCTGGAGAGGTGGGGACTGGGGGACTAAAGTGTCTGGTAGTAGAGAATGGCTCTCGCTTTGAGTTGAACGACTTTTACCTATTTAGATAGAACAAATAGAACAAAATTGTGTTTGAGAGAGAGACAGGGAGACCGAAAAGAGAGGGAGGAAATCCCTGCTTCAAACCCACTTGTAGCATACTTCCTTCCTCTGAACCAGCCCTTTTCTCTAACTCATTTTCCACCCTCCTTTCCTCGGGATTCAGTAAAACTGTTGTAGTTACTCTGAAGTAAGTTGGAGTGTATCCACTAGGCTTTCATCTTTTTCTCTCTCTTTCTCTGGTTCTCTCGGTTCACCGCTGCGTTGCTCTCCTCTGTTTTATTCTCTCCGTAGTAAGTTTGGAGTTCCTCCACTGCTGCTCTCCCTGAGATGGCTGGGTGGAAGGGAGAGAGGGAGAGGAGGAGGGAGAGGCTGGGGTGCTGGTGTGTTCTTTACACAGGCAGACGAGTAAACTTGAGGGATGAAGAGGAAAAGAGAGAGAATAAAAAGCCAGAGAGTGGGATATTGGTTTGTAGATGTATGTAAAAAAGTATCTTTCAGAGAGAGAGAGAGAAAGACAGACAGAGAGAGAGAGAGAGAAAGACCGAGAGAGAAGGTGAAATAAGAACAGACAGAGTGGGAGAAAAGTGATGAAAGGGATATTGTGACAGGGAGGGAACATGATGTACATTATGAAGTCAGAGAGGATAGAGAATGAGAAAAGAGAGAGATGGTTTGATGTGGAGGATAATGACAGGCATTCCTGTCTTCTCCCTCTGGACCACTGCACCCAGAGATGGGTTGTACAAAGAACCCAAGTTGTCTAATAAGCCCCAGAAGGGGAACCCATGATAGCTCCAGAGAAAGGTTGCGTCCCAATTGGCACCCCGTTTCCTTTATAGTGCACTACTTTTGACCAGGGCACATGCATTAGGGCTCCAGTCAAAAGTAGAGCACTATATATAGGTAATAGGATGCCATTTGGGACACAGTCTCTCTTGAGTTCTTCATCTATCAGGAAATCCCAGTATAAAGGGTGTTGGCTGTAACTGATAAGGGTCACAATTCGCAGGGCCACAAGTTTTTGTCTCAAGTTTTTTATGGAGTGTAATTACTTCTGATGACTGTAAGCATATTGACGTGAAATGTTAACCCATACCATACTATTACTGTCTGAAACCACATGTGACTTCACCGGCTGGTACTTTGTGTGTGCTAGAGTAATGTGACTCAAATTCAATGGACCTGCTGGTCTTTTGTGTATGTGTGCTTCACATGGTTGTGTGTGTCTGTGCATCACGTGTGTGTGGTTGTATGTGTGTGTGTGGGGTTGTGTGTCTGTGCATCACGTGTGTGTGGTTGTATGTCTGTGCAACACGTGGGTGTGTGAGAAAAGGAGCACACAGACTGAAGTTTTATATTAGCTACTGTAATACGACACATTGAGTAGTGAACGTGTGTGTGTGTGTGTGTGTGTGTGTGTGTATACACACGAGACAGATTATCTAGGGAGTGATCATTCAATCAAAGACGATGATTCATCTTCTCTGCATGCGCTCAGTGCGTGATTGATGACCCAGTGGTGTCTGGGTAATGTAGTAGAAACAGCTAACAGGAAGATGAATGGCTGTCGGAGTGAGACAATAAGGCGGAGAGGAGGAGGGAGTTGATAGGGTTCAGGGGAAATTAACACACCAGGGGTGAGTCATGGACAACGCCACGCCCCCATCGCCATGACGATCACACGGCAACCAAATATGGTGGGGTGACCCGGGTGATGTCGCAGTAATGATGATGGAGTGGTGCATTATGGGAAACAGGCATCTATTGCCCATGCGTCTCTGGTGAGAAATGTCTGTCTTTCCTGCGCCCTCCATTGCTCACTTTTGTGTTTTCCTTTGGCATGGGTGCACATATGCCATTTAGACAGGGACATTTAGTTCCAAGGGTTTTTCTGTCAACCCGCTGGGTCTCAACCTTTTCATACTGTCACAGGAATAGAACAACATGAAACTGGTTGCACACAGGACATCAGCCGTTTTGGCTCAGTTGCAATGGAGTCATGGAGGGACGATCTTATGGTTTCTTCTATTTTGACTTGAAGGGAGCAACACACAATTTTTCTCAGAAACCACACTTGAGGCCCTCATGCTGTCTGGTTTTGCCCTATGTCATGTGACGGGCCAGAGGCCTCAGCGAGGGTGATGGTTATCTCCTCTCAGTAGTAGAGGGGGACCCTGGGATATGTGGTCTCCAGTCTTTCTACTATATCAACATCTGGTTACACAGGGTTATAAAGAAAGAGAGAAGAATAAAACATACTGTCACAGTTTTGCCTATTAGCTTATTTTTTTGTTGCTAAATATCACGCCCTGTCCATAGAGAGCCCTTGATTCTCTATGGTGTAGTAGGTCAGGGCGTGACTAGGGGGTGTTCTAGTATGTCTAATTTTATGTTGGTGCTAATATGGTTCCCAATTAGAGGCAGCTGTTTATAGTTGCCTCTGATTGGGGATCATATTTAGGTAGCCATTTCCCCACCTGGGTTTTGTGGGATATTGTTTGTGTTTAGTTGCCTGTGTGCACGTCATGACTTCACGTTTCGTTGGTTCTTCATTGTTTTGTTTGTTTCACGGAGATTAAAACTATGTGGAACTATACTCCTTGGTCCGCTCATTACGACGAACGTAACACTAAATCTGTGTATTTCTGTGTATTTTCTATGTATTTCCTCTCTGTCATTGCTTGTTTTGTTGTTGCAAATCCGTGTATTTCTGTGTATTTCCTCTATCTGGTCGTGCCTGTGCTTATTAAATCAATTGCAGTACAATCAACTCCCTAGATTCAGCAGGGGAGCAGGCCTGAACAGTGTTTGAATGGAACCGTGTCCTTGAGGTGGATGAGTTATGATGATGGGTTGTTTGTGTGATCTGATGGTACCAAGGGCAGTAAACAAACACTGCTGATCCAATGTTCAAGGTTGTACATTGAACATTGGCCGTGCTTGTCAATGTACATACAAACAAATATTCTGTCGTTTCCACACGTGAAACTACCCACAACATTCTCACCATGTTCCTCCCTCTCTCACGCTCTCTCTCTTTCTCTCCCTCCCTCCCCAAATCAGGACTCGAAGCGCTCGGCGGAGATCGTAATATCGCCCTCCCTTGACGTGTTCTTACCGGAGGATGAGGACAATCCGTATGAGTCCGTCACCACCGCCGTGACCCGCAAGCCCTGCTCGCTGGACATCGGCCTCTTCAACGCCTGCCCCCTCAACGGTAAGGACACCCCCAGACCACTTCTTTACGTCTTAATGCGTTTGAGCCAATCAGTTGTGTCGTGACAAGGTAGGGTCGGTATACAGAAGTTACAGCTCAAATAAGCAAATGGAAATGACAGTCCATCATTACTTTAAGACATGAAGGTCAGTCAATACGGAAAATGTCAAGAACTTTGAAAGTTTCTTCAAGTGCAGTCGCAAAAACCATCAAGCGCTATGATGAAACTGGCTCTCATGAGGACCGTCACAGTAAAGGAAGACCCAGAGTACTCTGCTGCAGAGGATAAGTTCATTAGAGTTAACAGCCTCAGAAATTGCAGCCCAAATAAATGCTTCATAGAGTTCCATTTGTGTAATTTCATATTTATGACTTCTTCACTATTATTCTACAATGTAGAAATAGTCCAAATAAAGAAGAACCCTGGAATGAGTAGGTGTGTTCTAACGTTTGACTGGTCCTGTATATAATGGAGTAATTACAGGAACAACGATGGTCACCTCCGTAACTACAGTCACCTCCGTTACCATCGGCCGCAGTTACCCCCGTCACCGCTGTCTGCACCGGCACAGCTATTGGATGTGAATAAAAGAGATCTGGACTGAGTGATGTGTCATACTGTAGGATATCTGGAGATCAAGATTAACCCAAACTGTCTCACAGTCACCACTCAGCAGCGGGTCCACATTGTCATTGATACCTTATCCGCTCTGTCAGTGTGTGACCCGATGTTTGACGAGGGCATAGAACTCCGTTCAGTTCGAAGCCGTCGCAGCACAGTGCCCAGGGTTCTCATTTTACTCTCTACCAATACCATGGTGGGCTACACCACGGGTTGTCCTGGCAACTGTGCCTCTACCACAGTAAAAAGGTGGAGAGTCAGCGGTGGGTTGTCATGGTAACTGTGGTTGAATTAGTCGTGGTGAGAGTTAGGCTTGTTTGTTTTTTGGATGGATGTTGCTGTGTGATTGACTTCTAATGGGTGAAGGAAACCTACATGCCGTTGTATACATCTCTGGTGTGTGTGGAGCTTCTTCATGTCAGTCTACAAGGACAGTCGCTCCGAGTCACTCCTTCATACACACACAGACTTCAGAGGTGAGATTTCTCCGGGGGTCAGCTCAGGATAAGTGCTAACTAAACTAATCAGAGGAGGGCTGGGGGGAATCAGGGATTCCTGCATTTAGCCCAATCACTCAGATCTGTAATGAGACATGACTGTGAGCCACTCACACACTCTCTTTTCTGGAGGGAGAAAATAAACAAGAGACAGAGAGAGAGAGAGAGAGAGAGAGAGAGAGGGTGTAAGAGAGACATGGAGAGAAAGCGAGAGATGGAGAGAAGGAGCGACCGAAAGAGTGCGAGAGAGACATGGAACAAGGGGAAGAGCCCAAATTATAAAGCAAATCAATATGTCTGGAATTCATTAGAGCTTTGATCAGCATGAAAAATCAAGCCTGATGCTACCTGAGCCTGATAAGCCATGCATTAAAGCCATTTTATGAGCCATACATTAAAGCCATTTTATGAGCCATACATTAAAGCCATTTTATGAGCCATACATTAAAGCCATTTTATGAGCCATACATTAAATACATTTTATGAACCCAAGCACCAAAAAACCTAAATGATTGTGCCGTTATCCAATACATAGCCTATGATATACAGTATAGGCTACCGCACATTACCCACGACAGAAGAACAAAGTCCATAGATGTAGCTAGCTACAGTGCATTCGGAAAGTACTCAAACCCCTTGACTTTTTCCACATTTTGTTACGTTACAGCCTTATTCTAAAATGTATCACATTGAAAACAGTTTACAATTGAAAACAGCTTTTTAAAAATGTTTGCAAATGTATGAAACATAAAAAACTGAAATACCTTATTTACATAACTATTCAGACCCTTTGCTATGAGACTTGAAATTGAGCTCAGGTGCATCCTGTTTCCATTGATCATCCTTGAGATATTTCTTCAACTTGGAGTCCACCTGTGGTAAATCTTATTGATTGGACATGATTTGGAAAGGCGCACATCTGTCTATATAAGGTCCCACAGTTGACAGTGCATGTCAGAGCAAAAAAAAACAAGCCATAAGGTCAAAGGAATTGTCCGTAGAGCTCAGAGAAAGGATTGTGTTGAGGCACAGGTCTGGGGAAGGGTACCGAAAGTTTTTCTGCAGCATTGAAGGTCCCCAAGAACACAGTGGCCTCCATCATTTTTAAATGGAAGAAGTTTGGAACCACCAATAATCTTCCTAGAGCTGGCTGCCCGGACAAACTGACCAATTGGGGGAGAAGGGCCTTGCTCAGGGAGGTCAAGAACCCGATGGTCACTCTGACAGAGCTCCAGAGATCCTCTGTGGAGATGGTTGTCCTTCTGGAAGGTTCTCCCATCTCTGCAGCACTCCACCAATCAGGCCTTTTTGGTAGAGTGGCCGGACCGAAGCCACTCCTCAGTAAAAGGCACATGCCAGCCCATTTGGAGAGTGGGAAATTATTATTATGAGAAATGATCTTGTCTGATGAAATCAAACTCTATTCCACATGTTGTTGTGTTACAGCCTGAATTCAAAATGTATTAAAAATATATTTTTTCACACACATCTACAATACCCCATAATGACAAAGTGAATATCTGATTTACATAAGTATTCACACCCCTGAGTCAATACTTTGTAGAAGCACCTTTGGCAGTGATTTAATTTAACCTTTATTCAACTAGGCAAGTCAGTTAAGAACAAATTCTTATTTACAATGACGGCCAAACCCGGACAACGCTGGGCCACCCTATGGGACACTCAATCACGACCGGATGTGATGCAGCCTGGATTTGAACCAGGTACTGCAGTGATGCCTCTTGCACTGAGATTTTTTAAAAATAGTTTTACCTTTTATTTAACTAGGCAAGTCAGTTAAGAACAAATTCTTATTTTCAATGACGGCCTAGGAACAGTGGGTTAACTGCCTGTTTAGGGGCAGAACTACAGATTTGTACCTTGTCAGCTCGGGAGCCCGATTACAGCTGTGAGTCTTTCTGGGTAAGCCTGTAAGAGCTTTCCACACCTGGATTGCGCAATATTTACCTATTATTCTTGTCAACATTCTTCAAGCTCTGTCAAATTGTCTGTTGACCATTGCTAGGCAACCATTTTTAGATCTTGCCGTAGATTTTCGAACAGGATTATCTATTTTGGATGCAATTTGAATGGAATTGATGGAGAGCGAGAGAGACTGTGAGAGAGTGCTCACATGCACTCTGATTTAAAGCAATGATATTTGAATGATAGGCTAAACAAAACAATTATCTTTACAAATAAAATAATAAGGTGACCCCGAAATCCAGATGGAGATTTGTAAATTAGAAACGCATTCAGTCTTTATATTACTGTAGCATAGACTGTTGCAGGAAATGTAGGCCTATCTGTCACAAGATAAAAAGTTACCATGATGAGATGAAACAGGCATTGTAAACTGCGCTCCGTACTGAGATGCGCTGTCTGTCCCCACCCTGAGCGTTGATGATTGATCATGCAGATAGCAGAGCGAAGGCTGTAGAGAAGCCAGATTTAGACATTGCATATCATTTAATAGTTCCATTTCATGTCATGCTGTTCATAAAAATAATGTATTATAATATACCGGTTTCTCGCAGTTATTTATCCTGGGAAAAGGGAGTGGAGTTTGGGAAGGAAATCTCAGTAAATCTCAGTAATCTGGTTCCCAGTATTCAACCCCAGCCCAGTCACATGCTGTCCTATGCTGTATAGTTAGCTGGCAGCGCAACAAGCAACAGCAGTTTTAAAGGAAAGATACCTGTCCTATGCTGTATAGTTAGCTGGCAGCGCAACAAGCAGCAGCAGTTTTAAAGGAAAGATACCTGTCCTATGCTGTATAGTTAGCTGGCAGCGCAACAAGCAGCAGCAGTTTTAAAGGAAAGATACCTGTCCTATGCTGTATAGTTAGCTGGCAGCGCAACAAGCAGCAGCAGTTTTAAAGGAAAGATACCTGTCCTATGCTGTATAGTTAGCTGGCAGCGCAACAAGCAACAGCAGTTTTAAAGGAAAGATACCTGTCCTATACTGTATAGTTAGCTGGCAGCGCAACAAGCAGCAGCAGTTTTAAAGGAAAGATACCTGTCCTATACTGTATAGTTAGCTGGCAGCGCAACAAGCAGCAGCAGTTTTAAAGGAAAGATACCTGTCCTATGCTGTATAGTTAGCTGGCAGCGCAACAAGCAGCAGCAGTTTTAAAGGACAGATACCTGTCCTATGCTGTAGTTAGCTGGCAGAAGCAGCAGCATATCTAAGGAGGCTCTAAACCTCTGTGGTCTTAATGAACAGAGAATACTTTTTACATCTCAAA
This sequence comes from Oncorhynchus clarkii lewisi, assembly GCF_045791955.1. Taxonomy (NCBI): domain Eukaryota; kingdom Metazoa; phylum Chordata; class Actinopteri; order Salmoniformes; family Salmonidae; genus Oncorhynchus; species Oncorhynchus clarkii. The sequence continues at coordinate 22,494,720 of NC_092179.1, forward strand.
TCGACCTCCTTTACTGTCTGCTACTGCAGACCTACCTGGCTGGGGCATAGGGACTTAAGGACGACTTAGGGATGACATAGGGACTACTAACTTGTCCTCAGAGATGATGACTAAGTCAGTAGCATCCACCAAAAATAACTATGCTGTCTCACAGTATGCATTATGTCTTAGCCTTGCAGTTTCCCCTGTCAGTGTGTCTACTTAAATGTGCTCTTCAATCTCTCTCTCTCTCTCTCTCTCACAGTGTAAGATCACCTCAAACGACTCGTTCACAGCCACTGTGTCTCTGTGTGTGCTGCAGAAGCACATAGGCTACACATACTGCATAATGAAATCTCTTCAGCACAACAGGAAACGTCAATGGGGGGAAGACACAGCACAGTAGCAATCTGTTTCCATGCAGTTACATTTAGCAAACAGCTAGAATAGTAAGGGACTCTTATATAGTGTATAATCTAACAGCGTATAAAGGAGCCCACAGACAGGGATATTATGGGTCTTTTGAAAGCAGGGTGTCTTAATATAGTGACGATGAGGCTTAGAGGCCTGCAATCACGTACAGGGCAGGAGACCGACGGCTAGCTATCACCGCTAAGTGGTTAGCGGTAATGGCTATCGACTCCAAGGGTAAACACATGGGCTACTGCAGCCACACACACACACACTCACCAAATATTCGCAGACAGGCGTGCACACACATACACACCAGAAAATACTTCTTGACACACACAAACTTTCACTTTCAATTGACCCTCCCACAGCATCTACTCCTCCCTTCCTCCGATCCAATGCTTCCACTCCTCTCTGCTCCCCCTCCTTTATCCTCCTTCCCTTCTTTCCCTGAGGCTAAAGCCAAGATGTCGTTCTGTTCCAGTCCATTTCCCCCCGTGATGAAGCTCTGGAGGTGACATTTGGGTAATTGTGCTCAGACTAACCAACGACAACACGAAATAAGAAGCACAACTAACTCTCCAGGCTCTGCCATTAGAACAGTCACGCCCCATTGAGTATGGGCAAGGAGGGGTGGGGTGTGGGAGGAATTGTGAGGCATACACACACGTTACACACACACACACACACACACTTTCACTCCTCCATCCCTCCCACGCGCTGAGATTTTCCCCGCCACTTGTTGGCAGCCATTTTGTTTGAATCATTAAAGAGGAGTGGTGAACTGCTCATGAATATTCACATGTAATTGACCAACCACCTGTGTTCATGCATACAGAGTCAACACCATATCTCTCTAGAGTCAGAGGCTGGGGTTGTGGAATACTACCAAGATGGATATTATTATCAGTATGGCAAGGCTGAACACAGTCCAATTATCATGAGACCAAACGGTAGGAGACAGATGGTACAATATGCTTTTCATATCAAGAGGGCAGACTAGGTTTGAACACAGCCTATACAATATTACTGTGCTAATAACAATGCTTCTACTGAGCAAGAAATATCAACTCAACCTTGAAGTACCTAAGGTATACTTGGATCGGAGTTGAAGGATTTATGACAGTCAGCTGGTTGAAAAAGTTGTTGTTAATTAGTGCAAGGCTGGAACAAAACCGTACACACCCTGTGGGTCTCCAGCAATTGTTAATTTTTTTTTTTTAAACATCAAAATTGTTGGGATGAAGTCTGCAAACTTTTAGCTCAAGGCTTATTCCTTCAGCGGCAGATCCTGGCTTGAAACATGTTTTGTTTACTAGGTGACTCACAAGAAAACTTCCAAATCTGTCTGAGAACCACTGATCTGTGATATGAAAAAGGCCAAGATAATAGCACATCTCTGAAATGGTTTTAGATTGCTCTGGTGCGGTATCAGTAGGGCAAGATAGCATATCTCTGAAATGGTTTTAGATTGCTCTGGTGCGGTATCAGTAGGGCAAGATAGCATATCTCTGAAATGGTTTTAGATTGCTCTGGTGCGGTATCACTAGGGCAAGGTAGCACATCTCTGAAATGGTTTTAGATTGCTCTGGTGCGGTATCACTAGAGCAAGAAAGCACATCTCTGAAATGGTTTTAGATTGCTCTGGTGTGGTATCACTAGGGCAAGATAGCATATCTCTGAAATGGTTTTAGATTGCTCTGGTGCGGTATCAGTAGGGCAAGATAGCATATCTCTGAAATGGTTTTAGATTGCTCTGGTGCGGTATCACTAGGGCAAGGTAGCACATCTCTGAAATGGTTTTAGATTGCTCTGGTGCGGTATCACTAGGGCAAGAAAACACATCTCTGAAATGGTTTTAGATTGCTCTGGTGCGGTATCACTAGGGCAAGATAGCATATCTCTGAAATGGTTTTAGATTGCTCTGGTGCGGTATCACTAGGGCAAGATAGCATATCTCTGAAATGGTTTTAGATTGCTCTGGTGCGGTATCACTAGGGCAAGATAGCACATCTCTGAAATGGTTTTAGATTGCTCTGGTGCGGTATCACTAGGGCAAGATAGCACATCTCTGAAATGGTTTTAGATTGCTCTGGTGCGGTATCACTAGGGCAAGATAGCATATCTCTGAAATGGTTTTCGATTGCTCTGGTGCGGTATCACTAGGGCAAGATAGCACATCTCTGAAATGGTTTTAGATTGCTCTGATAGTGCTATCGAGCTGAAAGTTGTAAAAGTTCTGGGCCTATTGATCCACAGACAGCTGAACATCAAATGACTAGAATCACCCCCTCCAAATTATGGGCTGTTAGAATTGCACATGATTTCATGTTCGTAAACACTCTTTCAGATCTGAGAACTTTCATATGTTAAAGTTCAAGTGTGGACACCGATAAAGACAGAGAAAAGAGTGTGTGTGTGTGTGCGTGTGCGTTTTGTCAGGTGCCCAGTTGTGGTGCAAGCTTTTGTTTTGCTGTGTCGTGTCAAGCTCTGTTAGGATAGTTCCAGAGAGAGGGGATTTTGCTCTCTGGAAGCCCAGTTTGGATGCTCTTTCCCTGGGTGTGAAGTATCTGGGCTCCCCCTCTCCTCCTGTCCGGTTGGAGGTTCTCAAGCCTATTCTCTGTGTGTGTGTACACTATAGCTGTTTCAAAGTAGCATGTTGTTTTGTTGCACATTCGACACTAAAGGACAATCCTGTATGAGATGTAGCGTTGAGAGGGAGACCTGTAATTGGTGCATTCTGCGACATGATAGTGGGAGCTTAACTGTAATTGGTTAATGGGGTATGGCATTGGGAGCATGTGAGCTGTACAGCTACACACACAAACACGCGCATAAACCCAAACACACACATACTGTACATACACACACACCCTATATAGCCCCAGGATAATATCCCACCAGTACATACTGTACATACACACACACCCTATATAGCCCCAGGATAATATCCCACCAGTACATACTGTACATACACACACACCCTATATAGCCCCAGGATAATATCCCACCAGTACATACTGTACATACACACACACCCTATATAGCCCCAGGATAATATCCCACCAGTACATACTGTACATACACACACACCCTATATAGCCCCAGGATAATTTCCCACCAGTACATACTGTACATACACACACACCCTATATAGCCCCAGGATAATATCCCACCAGTACATACTGTACATACACACACACCCTATATAGCCCCAGGATAATATCCCACCAGTACATACTGTACATACACACACACCCTATATAGCCCCAGGATAATATCCCACCAGTACATACTGTACATACACACACACCCTACATAGCCCCAGGATAATATCCCACCAGTACATACTGTACATACACACACACCCTATATAGCCCCAGGATAATATCCCACCAGTACATACTGTACATACACACACACCCTATATAGCCCCAGGATAATATCCCACCAGTACATACTGTACATACACACACACCCTATATAGCCCCAGGATAATATCCCACCAGTACATACTGTACATACACACACACCCTATATAGCCCCAGGATAATATCCCACCAGTACATACTGTACATACACACACACCCTATATAGCCCCAGGATAATATCCCACCAGTACATACTGTACATACACACACACCCTATATAGCCCCAGGATAATATCCCACCAGTACATACTGTACATACACACACACCCTATATAACCCCAGGATAATAACCCACCAGTACATACTGTACATACACACACACCCTATATAGCCCCAGGATAATATCCCACCAGTACATACAGTACATACACACACACCCTATATAGCCCCAGGATAATATCCCACCAGTACATACTGTACATACACACACACCCTATATAACCCCAGGATAATATCCCACCAGTACATTCACACACCCTATATAGCCCCAGGATAATATCCCACCAGTACATACACACACACCCTATATAGCCCCAGGATAATATCCCACCAGTACATACTGTACATACACACACACCCTATATAGCCCCAGGATAATATCCCACCAGTACATACTGTACATACACACACACCCTATATAGCCCCAGGATAATATCCCACCAGTACATACTGTACATACACACACACCCTATATAGCCCCAGGATAATATCCCACCAGTACATACTGTACATACACACACACCCTATATAGCCCCAGGATAATATCCCACCAGTACATACTGTACATACACACACACCCTATATAGCCCCAGGATAATATCCCACCAGTACATACTGTACATACACACACACCCTATATAGCCCCAGGATAATATCCCACCAGTACATACTGTACATACACACACACCCTATATAGCCCCAGGATAATATCCCACCAGTACATACTGTACATACACACACACCCTATATAGCCCCAGGATAATATCCCACCAGCACATACTGTACATACACACACACCCTATATAGCCCCAGGATAATATCCCACCAGTACATACTGTACATACACACACACCCTATATAGCCCCAGGATAATATCCCACCAGTACATACTGTACATACACACACACCCTATATAACCCCAGGATAATATCCCACCAGTACATACACACACACCCTATATAGCCCCAGGATAATATCCCACCAGTACATACTGTACATACACACACACCCTATATAGCCCCAGGATAATATCCCACCAGTACATACTGTACATACACACACACCCTATATAGCCCCAGGATAATATCCCACCAGTACATACTGTACATACACACACACCCTATATAGCCCCAGGATAATATCCCACCAGAACATACTGTACATACACACACACCCTATATAACCCCAGGATAATATCCCACCAGTACATAAACACACACCCTATATAGCCCCAGGATAATATCCCACCAGTACATACACACACACCCTATATAGCCCCAGGATAATATCCCACCAGTACATACTGTACATACACACACACCCTATATAGCCCCAGGATAATATCCCACCAGTACATACTGTACATACACACACACCCTATATAGCCCCAGGATAATATCCCACCAGTACATACTGTACATACACACACACCCTATATAGCCCCAGGATAATATCCCACCAGTACATACTGTACATACACACACACCCTATATAACCCCAGGATAATATCCCACCAGTACATACTGTACATACACACACACCCTATATAGCCCCAGGATAATATCCCACCAGTACATACTGTACATACACACACACCCTATATATCCCCAGGATAATATCCCACCAGTACATACTGTACATACACACACACCCTATATAGCCCCAGGATAATATCCCACCAGTACATACTGTACAGCAGGGATCATCCACTAGATTCAGCCGCGGGCATATTTTTTCTTGAGCGGATGGTCGGGGGGCCAGAACATAATTATAAATCATTTGTAGACTGCAAGAAGCCCAAACAGATATAATATTTGACTAAAACATAATCATTTCAAAACGTGATTATATTTGTATACAATCACATATCTACCTATAATGCGTGAGAATACTTTGAAATATATTTCCTAAATTACAATCACTATGAGCTGATTTGCTGGTCTTTTTACAGACTTATGTTTAACAAGTTTTATTTTGCTCAAAAATCTTAGGGGGCGGGACAGGGGGCAAATAAAATCACACGCGGCCAAATTCGGCCTGCTGGCCGCCAGTTGGGGAACCCTGCTGTACTGCATGCCTGCATTAACTAGCTGTACAGCTGGTCTGGCCTATTAACACAGACTGGTCTGTCTGTGCTGCTAACACACAGACTGTCTTTGCAACACACACACACCCTCTCACCAATCATCAGTGCTGACAGGCTTATTTACTCTACAGGAAAATACCAAATCGTTCTATATTTATACCTCTGATCGCCCCTCTCTCTCTCTCTCTCTCGATCTTTCTCCTTCTTTCTATTTATCTATCTATCTCTGTGTTGCTGTCTCTCTCTGTCTCCCCCTTTCTCTCCCTCTCTACCTACCTTCTCTCTCTCATACAAACACTTTCTTCCTCCCTCTCCTCTCTCAGAGAGATACAGCAATCTTATATAGCCCACTCTTTCTCTACCTCTCGCTACATCTCCCATCAACTCCCTCCCTCCCTCCCTCACTGTCTTTGTGACACACACACACACCCTCACGTCAATCATCAGTGCTGACAGGCTTATTTACTCTACAAGAAAATAGAAAATACCATATCTGTTTATATTTATCCCTCCGATCTCCCCCCCCTCCCCTCTCTCTCTCTGTCGCTCTGTCTCTTTATCTCTGTCTCTCTACCTATCTTCTCATACAAACACTTTCTTCCTCCCAGATAGGTTTGGATGGTATACTGTCTGTACCAGGTGTATTCAACACTTACCATACGAGGTCCAGAACCTACTTTTTTTCTGTTCAATCTGATTAATTAATTGCACCTACCTGGTGTCCCTGTTCTACATCAGTCCCTGATTAGAAAAAACGCAGTGGAACTGGCTTCGATGTCCAGATGTGAGTTATATACCGTCAATACTATTGAAACAATTTCTTACATATTTTTTTATACATTTCAATATAAACTCAGACAAAAAAGAAACGCCCCTTTTTCAGGACCCTGTCTTTCAAAAATAATTTGTGAGGAGGAGCTGCACTGCAGTACTTAATGCAGCTGGTGGCCACACCAGATACTGACTGTTACTTTTTTATTTTGACCCCCCTTTGTTCAGGGACACATTATTCAACTTCTGTTAGTCACATGTCTGTGGAACTTGTTCAGTTTATGTCTCAGTTTTTGAATCTTGTTATGTGCGTACAAATATTTACACATGTTAAGTTTGCTGAAAATAAACGCAGTTGACAGTGAGAGGACGTTTCTTTATTTGCTGAGTTTATATTTTAGCAATAAGCATTTCACTACACCCGCAATAACAACTGCTAAATATGTGTATACGACCAATAAAATTTGATTTGATGTTATATATTTGTCGCTACTTTTTAAGTAAATGCCTGCAGTCAGTCAGCCTGTGCAGTACGTTAGGACATGGCTCTCCAACCCTGTTGATGGAGCGCTGCCCTCCCGTTGGTTTTCGCTCCAACCCCAATTGTAACTGACCTGATTCAGGTATCAATCAGCTCATTATTATATGCTCTAGATTAGAGTTGGAGTTAAAACCTACAGGACGGTATCGCTCCAGGAACAGGGTTGGAGTTAAAAACCTACAGGAGGGTAGCTCTACAGGAACAGGGTTGGAGTTAAAACCTACAGGACTGTAGCTCTACAGGAACATGGTTGGAGTTAAAACCTACAGGACTGTAGCTCTCCAGGAACAGGGTTGGAGTTAAAACCTACAGGACGGTATCTCTCCAGGAACAGGGTTGGAGTTAAAACCTACAGGACGGTATCTCTCCAGGAACAGGGTTGGAGTTAAAACCTACAGGATGGTAGCTCTACAGGACCAGGGTTGGAGTTAAAACCTACAGGACGGTAGCTCTACAGGACCAGGGTTGGAGTTAAAACCTACAGGACGGTAGCTCTACAGGACCAGGGTTGGAGTTAAAACCTACAGGACGGTAGCTCTACAGGACCAGGGTTGGAGTTAAAACCTACAGGACGGTAGCTCTACAGGACCAGGGTTGGAGTTAAAACCTACAGGATGGTAGCTCTACAGGACCAGGGTTGGAGTTAAAACCTACAGGACGGTAGCTCTACAGGACCAGGGTTGGAGTTAAAACCTACAGGACGGTAGCTCTACAAGACCAGGGTTGGAGTTAAAACCTACAGGACGGTAGCTCTACAGGACCAGGGATGGAGTTAAAACCTACAGGACGGTAGCTCTACAGGACCAGGGTTGGAGTTAAAACCTACAGGACGGTAGCTCTACAGGAACAGGGTTGGAGTTAAAACCTACAGGACGGTAGCTCTACAGGACCAGGGTTGGAGTTAAAACCTACAGGACGGTAGCTCTACAGGACCAGTCAAAGGTTTGTACACATACTCATTCAAGGGTTCTTCTTTATTTGGACTATTTTCTACATTGTATAATAATAGTGAAGACATCAAAACTATGAAATAACACATATGGAATCATGTAGTAATCAATGAAGTGTTTAACAAATCAAAATATATTTTAGATTCTTCAAAGTAGCCACCCTTTGCCTTAATGACAGCTTTGCACACATGATTCCATGATTTGATGTCTTCACTATTATTCTAAAATGTAGAACATTGTAAGATTAAAGAAAAACCCTGGAATGAGCAGGTGTGTCCAAACTTTTGACAGGTACTGTATACATTTTTTTCTAATAATTTTTCATTGGAAAGGCAGAGAAGTGTTTTTATCAAAAGCAATCACTTTTGCATGGGAAAACACAGAATGCTACTAATTACTACAGGTACTTAATTAGGCCACTTTTTTGTTTTGACTCCCGGGAGATAACGTGTCCTCCTGGTCCTCTTGAGAAGGATACCTCTGTGTGATTCCCCATGTCTGTGTCAAGGTCTAATTGGACAAATATTTGAGCGTCTGTACGTTTGTGTAGCACGACAAGGACTGACGGATAGACTACACATGCACGGACACACATACACACACACACACACTTGTGGGAGTGTGTGTACGTCTCTCTTGTTGACTGCTGATTGAAATGGATGGTTTTTCCCTTTAATGTGGGTGAGAAATTAGATTCTGTCCACCCTCTGCACTCGTTTCCCCTCCCTCCCTCTCTTCCCCTCCCTCCCTCTCTTCCTCTCCTCCCTCTCTTTCCTCCCCTCCCTCTCTTTCCTCTCCTCCCTCTCTTTCCTCTCTTTCCTCTCTTTCCTCTCCTCTCTCTCTGTTTCTTATTTTCTCCCTAACTGATCACACACTGGGGAAATCAACTCTGACATCTGAGTCCTCATCAGGCCGCTCTTTCCTCTCTCACTCCTTCAGGTGTGTGTGTGTGTGTGTGTGTGTGTGTGTGTGTGTGAGAGACAGTTAAGACTGAAAGAAAGATGTGCTCAGTTGGTTGGCCATTTGAGCGCACATGGCAGCTGCCACATCTGAGGTTCACATCTGAACGAACTCCAGTGGAAATGCATTGCAGCCTTGACCCTCCATGGATACCTGCTGTTCTGCCTCTCTGTTTGGATTGCTCTTCATTTGATCCAGTCTTAATTAAATATACACCCCCCCCCCCTTCTCTTGTCCCGCTCTCTCTCTCCACTCCCCCACCCCCCTCTCTCTCTTTCTCTCTCTGTCTCTCTTTCAAGGCCACTCTCCCCAGGTGATGGTGACTGAGCCGGAGCTGTGTAACCATAGGAACAGCTCCTCACCGACGGGGCCTACTCCAGACTGCTCTCCCCCCTCCCCAGACACTGCCCTGAAGAGCATTGACAGAGTCATCCGCCCACAGGTGAGCCACATAATGTAAACCTCCCCCGCGCCCCACACATACACACACACACACACAAGATGAATGGTGTATTTGGTTGAGTGAAGCCGTGTAGGGATGTGTGACCACAAATAGCTGTGACCTCTAAAGTGATCTTAGCAGTAATAGGTCTTTCACATTGGAAGAATATGCAGTTCTAATACAGTAATGTTTTTATTCAATGTATCATGTCGCAATGACAACCTTTCTCTTTGTGTATCTCTCTCTCTCTTTGTGTATCTATCTCTCTCTCTCTCTTTGTGTATCTCTCTCTCTCTCTTTGTGTATCTCTCTCTCTCTCTTTGTGTATCTCTCTCTCTTTGTGTATCTCTCTCTCTTTGTGTATCTCTCTCTCTCTCTTTGTGCATCTCTCTCTCTCTCTCTTTGTGTATCTCTCTCTCTCTCTTTGTGTATCTCTCTCTCTCTCTTTGTGTATCTCTCTCTCTCTCTCTCTCTTTGTGTATCTCTCTCTCTCTCTTTGTGTATCTCTCTCTCTCTCTCTCTCTCTCTCTCTCTCTTTGTGTATATCTCTCTCTCTCTCTCTCTCTCTCTCCTTTGTGTATCTCTCTCTCTCTCTTTGTGTATCTCTCTCTCTCTTTGTGTATCCCTCTCTCTCTCTCTTTGTGTATCTCTCTCTCTCTCTCTTTGTGTATCTCTCTCTCTCTCTCTTTGTGTATCTCTCTCTCTCTCTCTCTCTTTGTGTATATCTCTCTCTCTCTCTCTCTCTCTCCTTTGTGTATCTCTCTCTCTCTCTTTGTGTATCTCTCTCTCTCTCTTTGTGTATCTCTCTCTCTCTCTCTTTGTGTATCTCTCTCTCTCTCTCTCTCTTTGTGTATCTCTCTCTCTCTCTCTCTTTGTGTATCTCTCTCTCTCTCTCTCTCTCTCTTTGTGTATATCTCTCTCTCTCTCTCTCTCTCTCTTTGTGTATCACTCTCTCTCTCTCTCTTTGTGTATCCCTCTCTCTCTCTCTTTGTGTATCTCTCTTTGTATCTCTCTCTTTGTGTATCTCTCTCTCTCTCTTTGTGTATCTCTCTCTCTCTCTTTGTGTATCTCTCTCTCTCTCTCTCTCTCTTTGTGTATCTCTCTCTCTCTCTCTCTCTTTGTGTATCTCTCTTTGTATCTCTCTCTCTTTGTGTATCTCTCTCTCTCTCTTTGTGTATCTCTCTCTCTCTCTCTCTCTCTCTCTTTGTGTATCTCTCTCTCTCTCTCTTTGTGTATCTCTCTCTCTCTATCTTTGTGTATCTCTCTTTGTATCTCTCTCTCTTTGTGTATCTCTCTCTCTCTCTCTTTGTGTATCTCTCTCTCTCTCTCTTTGTGTATCTCTCTTTGTATCTCTCTCTCTTTGTGTCTCTCTCTCTCTCTCTCTCTCTCTCTCTTTGTGTATCTCTCTCTCTCTCTCTCTCTCTCTTTGTGTATCTTTCTCTCTCTCTCTTTGTGTATCTCTCTCTCTCTCTCTCTCTCTTTGTGTATCTCTCTCTCTCTCTCTTTGTATATCTCTCTCTCTCTTTGTATCTCTCTCTCTTTGTGTATCTCTCTCTCTCTCTTTGTGTATCTCTCTCTCAATCTTTGTGTATCTCTCTCTCTCTCTCTCTTTGTGTATCTCTCTCTCTCTCTCTCTTTGTGTATCTCTCTCTCTCTCTCTCTCTCTCTCTTTGTGTATATATCTCTCTCTCTCTATCTCCTTTGTGTATCTCTCTCTCTCTCTCTTTGTGTATTTCTCTCTCTATCTTTGTGTATCTCTCTCTCTCTCTCTCTTTGTGTATCTCTCTTTGTATCTCTCTCTCTTTGTGTATCTCTCTCTCTCTCTCTTTGTGTATCTCTCTCTCTCTCTCTCTCTCTCTCTTTGTGTATCTCTCTCTCTCTCTCTCTCTCTCTCTCTTTGTGTATCTTTCTCTCTCTCTCTTTGTGTATCTCTCTCTCTCTCTCTCTCTCTCTCTTTGTGTATCTCTCTCTCTCTCTCTTTGTAAATCTCTCTCTCTCTCTTTGTATCTCTCTCTCTTTGTGTATCTCTCTCTCTCTCTTTGTGTATCTCTCTCTCAATCTTTGTGTATCTCTCTCTCTCTCTCTCTTTGTGTATCTCTCTCTCTCTCTCTTTGTGTATCTCTCTCTCTCTCTCTCTCTCTCTCTCTTTGTGTATATATCTCTCTCTCTCTATCTCCTTTGTGTATCTCTCTCTCTCTCTCTCTTTGTGTATCTCTCTCTCTATCTTTGTATCTCTCTCTCTCTCTCTTTGTGTATCTCTTTCTCTCTCTCTCTCTCTCTCTCTCTCTCTCTCTCTCTCTCTCTCTCTCTTTGTGTATCTCTCTCTCTCTCTTTGTGTATCTCTCTCTCTCTCT
>NC_092179.1:23161863-23174363 GCF_045791955.1 Oncorhynchus clarkii lewisi
CGAGGCCACTTGAGAGGGCTTCTGGGGGTTGTCATGGAGACAGGGCTAAAAGAACATAACGCTTGTCTTTGGAAGAAGAGATGAGCAGAGAGAGGAAGAGAGAGAGGAGAAGAGGAGAGAGGAGAAGAGAGAGGAGAAAGAGGAGAGAGGGAAAATGTTATATTAGTTAGTTAGTTCTGCAGAAAATGGCTGCAGGTTTGGCTCTCATCCTTTCAATTCCACTCTTCTTTCTCCTCTCCTCTCCTTCGTTTACTTACACTGTGTTCTCCTCACAAAACCAACAGTGCCTCTAAGGTAAAAACAAACAAACCGAAAAACAACCTTACTGGTGAATACCCCAGGTGGTGTGGGTTGCTAATTCTAATCACTTATGGAAAAAAGAGAGAGTTAGCAAATAGGCTGTCAAATGCTAAATGTAAAAATATGAATCACAGAGGGAAAAACACAACATGGATTGCCGTAGGTCTACTTCAGAATCTCAATGCTAAATGCTAATAGCATTCATCAAAGAGAAGAACACTGAAATGGATTGCTGTTCTTCAGACTCTCACTGTTAAATGATAATCACTAATAGCACTTATGCTAATAGCGAGAAAGAACACAAACATGAATTGCTAATTCCCCATGCTAAATGCTAATAGCATTTATGCTAATAGCATTCAACAGAGCGAGAGAACACGTGGCTGGATTGTCGTAGGCCACTATCAGATTCTCAATGCTAAGCATTTATCAAAAAGCAAGATTCGCTTACACAAGTAAATATGTAAGTGCATCATAAAAGGGCCTCTTTTAAAGAAGAGCATATAACATCTCTCAGAGGAAGACAAAGCAATGTTCCCTGAACTCAAGGCCCTAAGTGATGGTGCAACCGCCCGCCTGCAGATGTGGCAATATTGGAAATCATCACCTTGTCTCATGGGGACCGGTGACATCACCAAAGGACCTTTAATGACCCTTAACAACCCAGTGTCTGGAGAGAGAAGGTGAACGAGGTCTCCGGGAGAGGCAGGAGTGACCAGGTTCAAATGGCGATGATTGCGCAACAGGTGAGCAACATGTTGGCAACATCACAAAGGCTGTTGAGTGCTGGTAAGTGAGTTGTTGCCATGGTGTTCTATTTGGAGAAAGCCAGAGCTCTGATTGCTTCTGTGTGTGGGTAAAGGCTGTTTATCAGAGTATATGCTGTTACTGCTGGAGAAGGCATTGTTGACGGAGTGTGTGTGTGTACGTGTTCTCTTCAAACGTACAGGCAACCACAGGCCTACTATATAATACTTTGTGTGTGTGTGTGTGTGTGTTTTGACCCAAGTTAAACATTTTAAAGGCAATGCTACCAAATACTTATTGAGTGAATGTAAACTTCTGACCCACTGGAAATGTGATGAAAGAAATAAAAGCTGAAATAAATCATTCTCTCTACTACTATTCTGACATTTCACATTCTTAAAATAAAGTGGTGATCCTAATTTTTATCTTTATTTATCTAGGCAAGTGTGTGTGTGTGTGTGTGTGTGTAGGCTGTGCTGGGGTGGATGCCAGCGGCGCTGTAGCCTTGTCCTGAGCTCCAGCCATGACAGCACGAACACAGAGCAGTAGGAGAAGAATGGAAGGAAGCCTGGCCCAACACACACACACACACACACACACACACACACACACACACACACACACACACACACACACACACACACACTCACAAGGGTTGAATATTTTCTTTACAAATGTTTCATTCCCGAGAATAAATCACTTTTCTCCCATGTAACCGAGTATTTCCTGCCAAAACCGTAAGTGTTCTTCAAAAGCTTATAAAGCATATAAATAGACCTTTGTCTGGATTTGTTTAGAGCTCTGATGGAAAATTCAATCCTGATGCTACCTGAGCCTGATGCTACCTGAGCCTGATGCTACCTGAGCCTGATGCTACCTGAGCCTGATGCTACCTGAGCCTGATGAGCCCTACATTAAATACATTTACTGAGCCCTACATTAAATACATTTAATGAGCCCTACATTGAAGACATTTACTGAGCCCTACATTGAAGATATGTAATGAGCCCTACATTGAAGACATTTACTGAGCCCTACATTGAAGACATTTAATGAGCCCTACATTGAAGACATTTAATGAGCCCTACATTGAAGACATTTACTGAGCCCTGCATTGAAGACATTTACTGAGCCCTGCATTGAAGATATGTAATGAGCCCTACATTGAAGATATTTAATGAGCCCTACACTGAAGATATTTAATGAGCCCTACATTGAAGATATGTAATGAGCCCTACATTAAATACATTTACTGAGCCCTACATTAAATACATTTAATGAGCCCTACATTGAAGACATTTACTGAGCCCTACATTGAAGATATGTAATGAGCCCTACATTGAAGATATTTAATGAGCCCTACACTGAAGATATTTAATGAGCCCTACATTGAAGATATTTAATGAGCCCTACATTGGTAGATATGTAATGATCCCTACATTGAAGATATTTAATGAGCCCTATATTGAAGATATGTAATGAGCCCTGCATTGAAGATATTTAATGAGCCCAACACTGAAGACATTTAATGAGCCCTACATTGAAGACGTTTAATGAGCCCTACATTGAAGATATTTAATGAGCACTACATTGAAGATATGTAATGAGCCCTACACTGAAGATATTTAATGAGACCTACATTGAAGATATTTAATGAGCCCTACCTTGAAGATATGTAATGAGCCCTACATTGAAGATATTTAATGAGCCCTACATTGAAGATATTTAATGAGCCCTACATTGAAGATATTTAATGAGCCCTACATTGAAGATATGTAATGAGCCCTACATTGAAGATATTTAATGAGCCCTACATTGAAGATATGTAATGAGCCCTACATTGAAGATATTTAATGAGCCCTATATTGAAGATATGTAATGAGCCCTGCATTGAAGATATTTAATGAGCCCAACACTGAAGACATTTAATGAGCCCTACATTGAAGACGTTTAATGAGCCCTACATTGAAGATATGTAATGAGCCCTACATTGAAGATATTTAATGAGCACTACATTGAAGATATGTAATGAGCCCTACACTGAAGACATTTAATGAGCCCTACATTGAAGATATTTAATGAGCCCAAGCCAAAAAAAAGGCCAAATGATTGTGCCGTGGATGCAGCTATGCTCCCTGGGTAAATAACTGAAACTAGCTCCAGTAGCCTAATCTTTTTTGGTGTGACCTGTATTACTGTATTGTATTATACTGTATTATATGGACTGGAATCTTTCAAACCATGATAAAACAGGGAGAGAACATACAATTCTGGTGCAGCACACACGGCAAACGAAGTTCGGCTAGCAAATTTCATTTTGAAATATAATAGGGACTATTTGTGTAATTATTAGGCTGATTCAAATATACCTTTTATAATATTTCCTATAATGTTATTAGTCTACTTCCTCTTTCTCTCTCTATTGTTGCTTCATTCCTTCCTCTCTTTCAACAGTTAAATGAAATACATTTAGTCGTCCTTATCTTCATCATTCTAATGACATCGTTGAATAATATAGAACTAGAATTAGATACAGAATGCTTTCACTTCTCTTCACAATGATGTAATGGTTATGGGTCTGAATAAATAACTGCTATAACCTACAGCCAATGTGCATTTACTCTTCTTTAAAACTACCTGTGAGTTCTTCTATTAGTTGCTGTATTTAACATTCAGCAAAGAGCTTGCATCCCTCTTCCTATAGTCTATTAGTATAAGAAATGCAATAAACAAATGACCAGCATATTCTAGTCTAGCTTTTCCTGCACGGGACTCCAAGAGCCTAGGAGCCTTTTTTAAGGAGAGAGACCAGCGGAGCACAGGTGTGTGTGTATTGTGCAAGAGACAGAGGCTATAAGTTAGAAGCTTAGTATGCATTATCAATTAGCTAAATATAAGGCTAATACTGCATTGAATGTATTACCTGAATGAGGTAGGGTAGGATATCTACAGTATAAGTCGAAGATTTACATACACCTTAGCCAAATACATTTAAACTCAGTTTTCACAATTCCTGTCATTTTATCCTATTCTGTCTTCGGTCAGTTAGGATCACTACTTTATTTTAAGAATGTGAAATGTCAGAATAATAGTTTAACTTGGGTCAAACGTTTCAGGTAGCCTTCCACAAGCTTCCCACAGTAAGTTGGGTGAATTTTGTCCCATTCCTTCTGACAGAGCTGGTGTAACTGAGTCAGGTTTGTAGGCCTCCTTGCTCGCACACGCTTTTTCAGTTCTGCCCACAAATGTTCTATGGGATTGAGGTCAGGGCTTTGTGATGGCCACTCCAATACCTTGACTTTGTTGTCCTTAAACCATTTTGCCACAACTTTGGAAATATGCTTGGGGTCATTGGTTATTTGTAAGACCCATTTGCGACCAAGCTTTAACTTGCTGACTGATGTCTTGAGATGTTGCTTCAATATATCCACATAATTTTCCTACCTCATGATGCCATCTATTTTGTGAAGTGCACCAGTCCCTCCTGCAGCAAAGTGCCCCCACAACATGATGCTGCCACCCCCGTGCTTCACGGTTAGGATGGTGTTCTTTGGCTTGCAAGACTCCCCCTTTAACCTCCAAACATAACGATGGTCATTATGGCCAAACGGTTCTATTTTTTGTGTCATCAGATCAGAGGACATTTCTCCAAAAAGTACGAACTTTGTCCCCATGTGCAACCGTAGTCTGGCTTTTTTTTATGGCGGTTTTGGAGCAGTGGCATTTTCCTTAAGTTTAAGGTTATTTTTATTTTTACAGGGACAGTGCACATTAATCAACGTTTCAGTAAAAGTGCCGGTTTTAGCCAACCGGCTAATTTTCAACCGCAGTCCCTGGGTAGGTTTTTAAAACCAATTACAATACAGACAATCAATGAGTAGTGAGCACATGCAGAGCAACATAGAACAAGCAGCACGCAGACAGAGAAACATAGAACCATCAGCACGCAGACAGAGCAACATAGAACAAGCAGCACGCAGACAGAGAAACATAGAACCATCAGCACGCAGACAGAGCAACATAGAACAAGCAGCACGCAGACAGAGCAACATAGCACAAAAAGCAACAAGACAAAACCCATAAAAGCAACAAAGTGTTTCCACACCTCAAAAGCTGCAGACAACAAGACAACATGGAAAGCAGAAATACACAGTTAGGGATGATGTTCACAAATCTCATTGACATTTAGCAATGTATTCCAGACATGGGAAGCTCTCACAGAGAAAGCAGATGGACTAAAGGTGCTTTTCCTTAAGGGAACTATACAGTCACCTCTCATGGCAGACCTGTTGGATCTGATGCCATATGTTAGGGTTTTCTGTTTAACAAAAATACTGAGTGGAGGGGGAGCCAGGCAATTTAGGATCTTGAATACAAGACATGTGTCGGTGTATTGCACAAGATTTTCCCAACTCAGGAGCTCATGCTTTCTGAGGATGTAACAGTGATGATGGCTATTGGGATTCCTATCAAGCACTTTGAGAGCCTGTTTGTAGACAGACTGAATGGGTTTTAATGTTGTACAGCAAGCTTGGGCCACACTAGTCAAGCAGTATGTTAAGTGGGGGAGTATCATAGATTTGAAGTACAATTTTGCTACCTCTGTAGTCAAACAACTTCGTATAAATCGGAAATGAGCTAGGTTGAATTTGGTTATTTGAATTACCCTTTTCACATGCTTTTTAAAAGAGAGGTTGGAATCAAGTATGATGCCAAGGTACTTAAAATCAGATACAGTGGGGCAAAAAAGTATTTAGTCAGCCACCAATTGTGCAAGTTCTCCCACTTAAAAAGAGGAGACAGGCCTGTAATTTTCATCATAGGTACACTTCAACTATAAAAGACACAATGAGAAGAAAAAAAATTCAGAAATTCACATTGTAGGATTTTTAATGAATTTATTTGCAAATTATGGTGGAAAATAAGTATTTGGTCACCTACAAACAAGCAAGATTTCTGGCTCTCACAGACCTGTAACTTCTTCTTTAAGAGGCTGCACCAGGCTGGGAAGACTGAATCTGCAATAGGTAAGCAGCTTGGTTTGAAGAAATCTACTGTGGGAGCAATTATTAGGAAATGGAAGACATACAATACCACTGATAATCTCCCTCGATCTGGGGCTCCACGCAAGATCTCACCCCGTGGGGTCAAAATGATCACAAGAACGGTGAGCAAAAATCCCAGAACCACACGGGGGGACCAGTGTGGTGAATGACCTGCAGAGAGCTGGGACCAAAGTAACAAAGCCTACCATCAGTAAAACATTATGCCGCCAGGGACTCAAATCCTGCAGTGCCAGACGTGTCCCCCTCCTTAAGCCAGTACATGTCCAGGCCCGTCTGAAGTTTGCTAGAGAGCATTTGGATGATCCAGAAGAAGATTGGGAGAATGTCATATGGTCAGATGAAACCAAAATATAACTTTTTGGTAAAAACTCAACTCGTCGTGTTTGGAGGACAAAGAATGCTGAGTTGTATCCAAAGAACACCATACTTACTGTGAAACATCATGCTTTGGGGCTGTTTTTCTGCAAAGGGACCACTGATCCGTCTAAAGGAAAGAATGAATGGGGCCATGTATCGTGAGATTTTGAGTGAAAACCTCCTTCCATCAGCAAGGGCATTGAAGATGAAACATGACTGGGTCTTTCAGCATGACAATGATCCCAAACACACCGCCCGGGCAACGAAGGAGTGGCTTCGTAAGAAGCATTTCAAGGTCCTGGAGTGGCCTAGCCAGTCTCCAGATCTCAACCCCATAGAAAATCTTTGGAGGGAGTTGAAAGTCCGTGTTGCCCAGCAACAGCCCCAAAACATCACTGCTCTAGAGGAGATCTGCATGGAGGAGTGGGCCAAAATACCTTGTGAAGACTTATAGAAAATGTTTGACCTCTGTCATTGCCAACAAAGGGTATAAAACAAAGTATTGAGATAAACTTTTGTTATTGACCAAATACTTATTTTCCACCATAATTTGCAAATAAATTCATAAAAAATCCTACAATGTGATTTTCTGGATTTTTTTTCCTCATTTTGTCTGTCATAGTTTAAGTGTACCTATGATGAAAATTACAGGCCTCTCTCGTCTTTTTAAGTGGGAGAACTTGCACAATTGGTGGCTGACTAAATACTTTTTTGCCCCACTATACCACCTGGAACTTCTCCCCTGATACATAGACATCTGGCTCAGTAGCATCTGTTGCCCTCTTTGTGAAGAACATGCAGACAGTTTTTTTCACATTGAGATGCTAACACGAGTCACTGAGCCACTTTGTAACCTGGACCATTACAGTAGTGAGTTCTTGTGCAGCTTGTTGTTTGCTCTTTGCATGCACATATATCACAGGATCATCTGCATACATTTGAACTTCAGACCCAGTACAGACAGAAGGCAGATCATTAATGTACAGGCTGAACAGGAGGGGCCCCACTATTGAGCCTTGGGGCACGCCCACATCATAGCTAAGAGTGGGCGACAGCTCATTGCTCACTCTGACACACTGAGTTCTGCCTTCGAGGTATGATTTCAGACATCTCAAGTCATCGGGGGAAAAGTTTAACTTGGACAATTTGGTGATGATAACCTCAAGGTTAACAGTATCAAAAGCCTTCCAAGGGTCCAGAAACACAGCCCCAACAACGCCCCATTTGTCCATCTTGGACTTCACATTTTCCAGAAGAAAGAAGTTGGCCGTTTGTGGGTTGTTTTGCTCTGAAGCCAAACTGCATGGAGTGTAATGTGAAGGGGCTGTTGTTGAGGTTGGCAATCAGTTGTTCTGCTACACACTTTAAACAACCTTCGACACCACAGGTAGTATACCAATGGGCCTGTAGTTACTCACGTCAGCAGGGTCACCAAATATAAAGATGGCCATTATTATGGCCGACTTCCATACGCTTGGAAACACCCCCTGACCAAAATATGTGTTGGTGACCTTAGTAATGGGGCCAATGAGTGACTGTAGTTTTTAAGAAAGATAGAGTCCAGCCCAATCACATTTTTGGCTTTAGAGTTCTTTAGTGAGCTAATCACCTTGTTCACCTTTGACTCAGAAACCCTTATGATGAAGACATGTTGAGCGTCATTCACTAGCACTGAGCCCAAGAAACCAGGGGAGGGTTTCTGTGTCAGTACCGTGACAGAGTCAATAAAGTAGGAATAAAAGGCTATTGCTATTTCGATTGCATCCTGTGTTAGATTGTTATTCACTGTGATTTCTAGTCTTTTTGCAGTGTAACTACGGTCTTTCCCTGTTAACTTTGTTAGATTCTCCCAGATCAATTTAGAATTTCCCTTTGCTTCACCAATTATGTTAATAAAAAGTATGCCTTGGCCTGTCTGATTTCTTTCATCACCTTATTTCTCAACATGGTAAACCTACGTCTGTCATGCTCTAATTGGGACTTTAGGGCTGTTTTTAGAGCATAATCTTGTTCTTTCATCAGTTTCCAGATTTCTCCACTTAGCCAAGGAAGAGTGCTCTTTTGGCCAGGTTTGGAGCGGCCTTTCAGGTTATGTCGATAGAGCACTCGTTTTACTGTGGCTATAGATACTTTTGTACCTGTTTCCTCCAGCATCTTCACAAGGTCCTTTGCTGTTGTTCTGGGATTGATTTGCACTTTTCGCACCACAGTACGTTCATCTCTAGGAGACAGAACGTGTCTGCTTCCGGAGAGGTATGACGGCTGCGTGGTCCCATGGTGTTTATACTTGCGTACTATTGTTTGTGCTGATGAACGAGGTACCTTCAGGCGAGTTTTAATGACTCCAACGTAACGGTATGTAAACTTCCGACTTCAACTGTATATACAGGCCTATATATCAATCTTCAACAAATGATCTATTTTGGATACAATTTGAATGGACTTGATAGAGAGAAAGAATGTGAGAGAGTGCTCACGTTTAAACTGATTTAAAGCTATGATATTTGAGTGACAGGCTGTTTTAAACTCTGCAGCTGCATTAAACAAAAAAAAAAGATCTTTACAATGAAAAAATAAGGTGACCTCCAAACGCCAGGTGGAGATGTGTAAATTAGACACGCGTTCAGTCTTTATATTACTGTAGCATAGACTGTGTTGTAGGAAATGTAGGCCTATCTGTCACAAGAAAAATAGTTACTGTGATGAGATGACAGGTCTACAGGCATTATGGAAATGTGCTCCATACTGAGATGGGCTGTATGAGTGTTAATGATTGATCATGCAGAGAGCAGAGAGAAGGCCGTGGAGAAGCCAAATTTAGACATCCAGTATCATTTAACAGTTCCATTTCACGTCATGTAGTTCACAGAAGTAATTTTCGCAGATATTTATCTCTGGAAAACGGAATGGTTAATCTTTGTAACGGGGTTCCCACCATTCAACCTTAGCACACAACCTCTGTCTGGGCTTTGTTTTGACTGAAACATCACTCATTACCCCACAGGCCCACCTGCTCAACCATATCTGCACATACCACTGTTCTCCAGTACTGTGTGTGTGTGTGTGTGTGTGTGTGTGTGTGTGTGTGTGTGTGTGTGTGTGTGTGTGTGTGTGTGTGTGTGTGTGTGTGTGTGTGTGTGTGTGTGTGTGTGTGTGTGTGTGACTCTTTCCCAGAAGAACATGAAGGGTGAAGTGGTTCCACTCCCCGACCTAGTGACCTCTCACTTGAGGCTGATGTTGTGAATGTGAAAAACAACTTGTCCAAGGTTATCACCAGCCATCTATAACAACCTCCACTTGTCAACCTTATGAATGTGTCAAACCCTTACCTTAACAAACCAGAGTTTGAATGACCTCAACAATATAAGATCATGACTTTATTATCCCCATGGGGAAATGTTGGTTGAGGCTGTGAGCGTACGTAACAACACATAATGGAGACGTAGTGCAGACAATAAATAATGGTAGAAAAAGTGCACTTCATGAACAAACAATAGTTTATCTGTACACTAATCAATCAACTACAATGTTAGCTGTAGGCCAGTCCTCTGGTGTCCTGGTGTCATAACCACAATGTTAGCTGTAGACCAGTCCTCTGGTCTCCTGGTGTCATAACTACAATTTTAGCTTTAGGCCAGTCCTCTGGTCTCCTGGTGTTATAACTACAATGTTAGCTGTAGGCCTGTCCTCTGGTCTCTTGGTGTTATACTACAATGTAAGCTGTAGGCCAGTCCTCTGGTCTCCTGGTGTTATACTACAATGTTAGCTGTAGGCCAGTCCTCTGGTCTCCTGGTGTTATAACTGCAATGTTAGCTGTAGGCCTGTCCTCTGGTCTCCTGGTGTTATAACTACAATGTTAGCTGTAGGCCAGTCCTCTGGTCTCCTGGTGTTATAACTACAATGTTAGCTGTAGGCCAGTCCTCTGGTCTCCTGGTGTTATAACTACAATGTTAGCTGTAGGCCAGTCCTCTGGTCTCCTGGTGTTATAACTACAATGTTAGCTGTAGGCCAGTCCTCTGGTCTCCTGGTGTTATAACTACAATGTTAGCTGTAGGCCAGTCCTCTGGTCTCCTGGTGTTATAACTACAATGTTAGCTGTAGGCCAGTCCTCTGGTCTCCTGGTGTTATAACTACAATGTTAGCTGTAGGCCAGTCCTCTGGTCTCTTGGTGTTATACTACAATGTTAGCTGTAGGCCAGTCCTCTGGTCTCCTGGTGTTATAACTGCAATGTTAGCTGTAGGCATGTCCTCTGGTCTCCTGGTGTTATAACTACAATGTTAGCTGTAGGCCAGTCCTCTGGTCTCCTGGTGTTATAACTACAATGTTAGCTGTAGGCCAGTCCTCTGGTCTCCTGGTGTTATAACTACAATGTTAGCTATAGACCAGTCCTCTGGTCTCCTGGTGTTATAACTACAATGTTAGCTGTAGGCCAGTCCTCTTGTCTCCTGGTGTTATACTACAATGTTAGCTGTAGGCCAGTCCTCTGGTCCTCCTGGTGTTATAACTACAATGTTAGCTGTAGGCCAGTCCTCTGGTCTCCTGGTGTTATACTACAATGTTAGCTGTAGGCCAGTCCTCTGGTCTCCTGGTGTTATAACTGCAATGTTAGCTGTAGGCCTGTCCTCTGGTCTCCTGGTGTTATAACTACAATGTTAGCTGTAGGCCAGTCCTCTGGTCTCCTGGTGTTATAACTACAATGTTAGCTGTAGGCCAGTCCTCTGGTCTCCTGGTGTTATAACTACAATGTTAGCTGTAGGCCAGTCCTCTGGTCTCCTGGTGTTATAACTACAATGTTAGCTGTAGGCCAGTCCTCTGGTCTCCTGGTGTTATAACTACAATGTTAGCTGTAGGCCAGTCCTCTGGTCTCTTGGTGTTATACTACAATGTTAGCTGTAGGCCAGTCCTCTGGTCTCCTGGTGTTATAACTGCAATGTTAGCTGTAGGCATGTCCTCTGGTCTCCTGGTGTTATAACTACAATGTTAGCTGTAGGCCAGTCCTCTGGTCTCCTGGTGTTATAACTACAATGTTAGCTGTAGGCCAGTCCTCTGGTCTCCTGGTGTTATAACTACAATGTTAGCTATAGACCAGTCCTCTGGTCTCCTCTGGTCTCCTGGTGTTATAACTACAATGTTAGCTGTAGGCCAGTCCTCTTGTCTCCTGGTGTTATACTACAATGTTAGCTGTAGGCCAGTCCTCTGGTCCTCCTGGTGTTATAACTACAATGTTAGCTGTAGGCCAGTCCTCTGGTCTCCTGGTGTTATAACTACAATGTTAGCTGTAGGCCAGTCCTCTGGTCTCCTGGTGTTATAACTACAATGTTAGCTGTAGACCAGTCCTCTGGTCTCCTGGTGTTATAACTACAATGTTAGCTGTAGGCCAGTCCTCTGGTCTCCTGGTGTTATAACTACAATGTTAGCTGTAGGCCAGTCCTCTGGTCTCCTGGTGTTATAACTACAATGTTAGCTATAGACCAGTCCTCTGGTCTCCTGGTGTTATAACTACAATGTTAGCTGTAGGCCAGTCCTCTTGTCTCCTGGTGTTATACTACAATGTTAGCTGTAGGCCAGTCCTCTGGTCCTCCTGGTGTTATAACTACAATGTTAGCTGTAGGCCAGTCCTCTGGTCTCCTGGTGTTATAACTACAATGTTAGCTGTAGGCCAGTCCTCTGGTCTCCTGGTGTTATAACTACAATGTTAGCTGTAGACCAGTCCTCTGGTCTCCTGGTGTTATAACTACAATGTTAGCTGTAGGCCAGTCCTCTGGTCTCCTGGTGTTATAACTACAATGTTAGCTGTAGGCCAGTCCTCTGGTCTCTTGGTGTTATACTACAATGTTAGCTGTAGGCCAGTCCTCTGGTCTCCTGGTGTTATAACTGCAATGTTAGCTGTAGGCATGTCCTCTGGTCTCCTGGTGTTATAACTACAATGTTAGCTGTAGGCCAGTCCTCTGGTCTCCTGGTGTTATAACTACAATGTTAGCTGTAGGCCAGTCCTCTGGTCTCCTGGTGTTATAACTACAATGTTAGCT